>NW_022589704.1:29223469-29408008 GCF_004348235.1 Phoca vitulina
CAGCACCACCAGCACCACCAGCACCACCAGCATCAGGACCACCACCATCAGCACCAGCACCATTACCACCATCACCAGCACCACCAGCACCAGCACCACCAGCATCAGGACCACCACCATCAGCACCAGCACCATCTCCACCAGCACCAGCACCATCAATAACGACATTATGATGCAAACGTATTGACAGATTATTCTCCACAACAACTGAAACAATCACAATGCCATCAACATCATCCCTGTTTCTGCACGGGGAAAGAAAAAATCTGACTGTAGTCCCTTAATCAGTAAGAAGGTTTTAACATTTTAACTGATTGTAATGCAAAGAGGCAGCACATTTTGCTATAAAATGATTGAAGATTTCCTCCAGCATTCATCTTCCTTGCACATACCTCAAAGAGAACTGGTATATTCATCTGATATATTTGTATCCATGTTAAGAAATTTCAATACAAGGGTATATGTTATTTTTCTTATGTTCTGTTTTCTCTTTCTGTTGCTATCCATTCAGCATTTGTACAGAGTATAGGTTCTTCTCTATATCGAAATAAATACCTGACAAATGCTACCTTTCTCTAGCATTGTTACTTCTGCTCTGTCTTAGACATGATTAAAGTAGCTTCTAACTTCTGGAATCTCTGTCATTCCATATCCATTGATCATGTTTTATTTAACAAAATACTATGCAGTTTTGATAACTGTCAAATTTAAATATGTTTTCAAATCAGGTAAAATGAGTCCTCGTCATTATTGTTTTCCAAATTACATTTTTGGATATTCTTTGTTTTTACTTCATATTAACCTACTTCTTCCAAATGACTGAAAAAATTAGAAGAATGGCCAAGATGAGTAGAAAGCTTTATAATACGCAGCCACATCACTTAGTTTATTAAATATTTTAGAGATGACTAACTGACCAGGACCACTGAAACCCCTGAAAATACAAAGACTACTTCAAGTATTGCTCTTCTTTTACAAAGAAGGAACCGTCCAATGAGGTTTAGAAATGTGTTTAGTAATACATAATTGGATCCTAGGAATACTTCAGAGAAAAGTTCATGAACCACACATAAGATCATAATGGGTTATTTTCTCCTTTGGGGTATCTGTTAAATAGACTTGATGACTAACACTTGATTTTACAAGGACAGTCACTGTAATAGCACTGGGGGAAGAATGCTGGGTTTTACAGTCAAAGAGCATCATTTCACGACAAGAATAAGCACAGCCCTGGGCTCAGAATTACCACCCTGAAGGGCTGAGAACAGCTGTTGCCTAAGCACCTTGGTATTTTTCTTTTGACTCAGATTCTGGCACAGGGAAATTACAGGAGCTATATAAACAAAAACAACTAAACTCAATTATATACACAAACCTCCTTCACTGAAGAGCAATTTACACATTTAACAATGTGTTTTTGTTTTTCTAGTTTTGTTTTGTTTTTCCTTTTAGGAGATGGCACCTAATGGTATCATGTTAAATAACTTTAGAAGACTGTCAGGTTCCCCAGTGAAGACTAGCTTAGCAGCTTATCATCAAGCAATGTTACAATATTGAGCAATCGTGTACATTACATAAGCTGAAGACACACTGTTACATTTTCTTGGGACTTACATTCTAGAACAGTTGACATTAATATGGACATGAAGACAAGAGAAAAGGATGACTCTCTCTACTTATAGAAATAGAAATCAGGCATTTCCAGAGTACATATGTTTTCATGCAAAAATGCCTCACACATAATGAGTGTTCAATCAGTATTCTTTACTACTTGGCAAGGTCCCTGCGTCCTACAGAGTGCACACATAACCGAAACTAAATATAGGGAGTGGAAAGTTGACACTTTCCCAGAATTCAGAAAATATTATGAGACTGAATGTCATAATTCAGTTAGAAAGTGAGCAACTTGAATTAAGGTATCAAAGCGATCAATCACGACATCCTCTGAGCAAGTGATGTACTTTAGTATGCTCTATAAGGTACATGGTTTGGGAAACAAGAAAATTTGGAAGAAGTTTTCCTGCTCTTAAGATAGATTCAGTTTATTTAGGGAGACACTCATTTAAGTAAGGGAGAAAACATAGATGGAGTAGCATATCAATAAAATAAGCAATGTTTTACAAATGGACTGCAGAAGCCCTGAAGAGAATGAAGCAGGCCTAAGCAGACATCGGTAGGATCATTCCAGCACTGCTTTCGAAAGAAGAAGGTTGTGGGCTTCTAGGAAAGAAGGTGCTAGAAAGATCACAATGTTGTAATCAGAGTTAGAACCCAAGATTAATGAACTGTTTTTCCAACTGGAAAGAATCATGGAAAAAGTAAAACAGCTAAATAGCTGATTATTAGTGAGACTGTAGGTAATTTTTTTCTTATTTTTCTTCCCTCACATCTATAATATTGTTCATTCTACGTTCATTAAAATATTTTATTTATAGTGAGTGTGTGTCTGCATCTGTGTGTATAAACCATAACTTTTTCAGGAACTGTTTTCCTCTTCCTTTATCTTTCTGCTTAGGATTTTTTCCCCCAACTCTTGATTTTTCAATAGACCCTCCAAGAGTTTCTACTCCTTTCTCTTCAAATATAGTGGGGAAAGTTCACAGAACCTCAAATACCACTTTCTTTTGAGTTTCAGGACATTTTATGGCGTTTCAGAGAAGGTGGATTTGGGAATTCACTGACTAAGAAGGAAGAGAACAGCTAATCATATCCTAGAAGGAGCCCGCTTTGTTGTAATGGGTTGAGTTGTTGAAGGAAGAAGCTCCACTATGGAGCCTTGAATCAACTTGGTTACATAGAGTGGTTTTCTCCTCTTTCTGCATCATAGGAGACCCAGAATCCAGTGACCTGAATAATTAAATTCCAATAAGAAATAATCAAGTTTAAACTGGAATAAATTTGAGGAAAACACATCCCTTTCTTTAGATCATACAGGCTTTTCTGTAAATAACTAATCTGGGTCTATCCCACACACAGCTAAAGAAACATAGAAATCTAGCTTGTGGATCTTTTTCCTGTACAATGTAAAAACTCAAATATGTAAATGTATCTTAGGAGTTTGAAAGTCCAAAAGGAAACATCAATTGACCATTTTTAATTACACCTGATTCCAATCCTAAATTTGCACATTGGTGATCACCAGTATGATTGAGACTTTCATATATAATAAAAATAAGAATGTCCTAGGAGCGCCTGGGTGGTTCAGTGAGTTGAGCGTCCAATTCTTGATTTTGGCTCTGTTCATGATCTTGGGATCGTGAGATCAAGCCCCACGTCCAGCTCTGTGCTGAGCATGGAGCCTGCTTGGGATTCTCTCTCTGTAGCCCTCCTTCCCTCCCCCTGCTAGCACACGCTCTTTCTCTCTCAATAACTAAAAAAATAATGCCCTATATTTCTTGTGTTTTAATTATCTCAACCAATCAGAATAATATGGCACCCTGTGCAGTTAAGTTAGTAGACAGAGGTTTTGAAAATTTTTTTTTTTTAAGATTTTATTTATTTGCGAGAGAGAGGATGAGAGACAGAGAGCATGAGAGGGAGGAGGGTCAGAGGGAGAAGAAGACTCCCTGCTGAGCAGGGAGCCTGATGTGGGACTCGATCCCGGGACTCCGGGATCATGACCTGAGCCGAAGGCAGTCGCTTAACCAACTGAGCCACCCAGGCGCCCAGTAGACAGATGTTTTGATTGTCCTTTTATAGAAGAAAAACATTTTTGGAAGGCACACAGAAGTTAAATGATTTTTTTGTTCAAGGTCACACATCAAAGGAAGAACAATGAAGCGTCGGCTTCAGTTCAGTGAGAAAAAGTGCCAAGTTCATGGCAGAAGTCCTTATCCCTCCAAACCTCAATGTTTTCTGTCATTAAAATATAAATAATAATAGTTTACCAACAGGATGAGGATGAGGATTAAATTATATAATAATGTAACAGAAAGTTCCTAGAAAAGTTTGGCCACATGGAAAGAGCTCAATAATTTAGGAAGAAGGGGGCAAAGTAGGAGGAGAAAGGGCAAAAAAGAGGAAGAAAACTATATTAATGTTTTGGAAAGGTTATCAGTCACTTCCACCTTAAAAGTTCCCTCTCAGTAGAGCTGGCCACCTTCTAGAAAACCCAATGAGCATCTATACTCTGCAAAATTTGCAAATTTTATGTTTTTTATTGCTAATTACCATTAGGCATTATGCTTTGACTTTGTTCAAGTTGTCATGTCTTTAAAATAATATGAATCATTTTCCTGAGATGTGGAACAGCTGCAAATGTTACATGAAGGCAATTTTGCAAATTAAGGTAATTTGCTGAAAATTCTTCCCAAGATGCATTTAAATAGGTAGCTTGTGGGAGAGAATATCATCATGTTTCCTTCTAGCATGTTCCAATTCACCAGATTACTGGTTAACCCATTAACAAATTTGCATTGAATCCCAACCTTGTGTGAGATAATGGGGCCGATGTAAAGATAGAGAAGAATTAGTATTTATATCAAAGTTTATAATGTAGTAAGGAGAAGGAGATGAGAAACCACAAACAGTAAGAAATATAATACTTCAATTAAATAACAATAATGATGAATATTATTTGTAAAGATGCCACATACAACTTAAGCATGATTAATTGCCCCATCTAATATTAACAGGTGTATGGTATGGGTAACAAGCGCATTAAATTTAAGGGGCCAGAACGCTAAAGGCTGCAGACAGCTGAGAAAAGCTTCCCGGAGGGGCGCCTGGGTGGCTCAGTCGTTAAGCGCCTACCTTTGGCTCAGGTCATGATCCCAGAGTCCTGGGATCGAGCCCCGCATCAAGCCCCACATCCGGCTCCCTGCTTAGCAGGAAGCCTGCTTCTCCCTCTGCCCCTCCCTCTGCTTGTGTTCCCTCTCTCGCTGTGTCTCTCTCTGTCAAATAAATAAATAAAAAATCTTTTAAAAAATATATAAATAAAAAAAATAAAATTCCTCCTGGCCAGCCAAAGAAGAGAAGCTAATAATATTTGGGAGCGGGCTCTTTTTAGTCCCAAAGAGCCACACCAAGATCTTCCTTAGTGATCATTTAGTAACCCAGAAGAACTCTGGAAAAATATATCTTCAGTGACAAAGCATCTTTGGACATTTCTATGAATTGTCTCCCATACATTTATCCCTAATGATTAATGTTTGCTGGATATTAAGCTGACAGTGCCAACTCGAGAGAGATGAAATCATAAGCCTCTAGAGCTCTTGCTATTTGAAAATGGGCAAATCATTAAAAGTATCACTACAGCTATATTATTTAGCTTTCATATATTTTCTGAAAGACGAGTAAAATACAACTATGACAACAGTTACCATGGAAACCGTTTCTTGCTGCTGCCTTCCTGAATAGTAACATTTAATTTGACGCATTAATCTAGTAGCTGAGGTGTGATTCACCTTTTTTTCTCATCAATTCCTACATCACCAAACCGCACAACCCCAAGAAGTGATTCTCTCTCTGCTAACACTCTTTGTCATAAAGTGAGAACATATTTTGTCCTTCTAGCCAGAATTATTGAACACGCATTAAATAATTTAAATAAAATAATAGAAATAGAGTATAAGTTTTAAAAAACAAACAACACCAAGCTCCATGCTGAATGCCTGTGACTCATTACCTGACAGATTTTTAAATTTGCTTATATAACATTAATACTACCCCGAAAGAAAAAAAGCTCCTGTAAGGCAGCACTCCATGAGGAGCCCTATTTTCTTTGTCTGTCCACTCTGGTCCTTGGAATGCTAGCTACAAGAGCCTAGTGGGCTCAAATATCTATCCAGAGCAAAAGAAAATTCTTTAACTTGGATCTTTATGATGACCACATAAGGATTAGTTAATAATGAATGAGTCTGAAATACAAAAAGAAAATTATGATAGAGTAATTACGCAGTCCACTTGAGCATTTATATCCAGCAAATCACAAATGATATAAATTCAAATATTAATTTCTAGTTTTCCTCACTAAGAAACTACTGAAAATGTATAACCAAGGGAAGCTAAACAGACCTGTCCAGACCAGATCTCTGGTCTCTTGAGATATTTTGATTCTATTGATCTTCATTGGTGTGTCTCCCACTATTCTTGCTCAGAGCTGATTTGTGTTGGGCTCTCTCTACCAACACCATTATTTCTATTTGAAGAAATTTCTCAGGCTACACTTATAAGTTCATCAGAAATACACAGCTGTGTGACGATGGTATTCCTAAGAGGTCTTTGTTTTCCTTAACTACTCTCTGCAAGATATGCGTCACAAGTTGTGTTACTGGGTTGATCCTCCTTTTGTATACAGGGACCCAGCTCCATCTACGTTTATGGATTAGAGAGAGTTCTGTGTTTTCTGGTTCTCAGTTGTGTCTAGTTCTGTCCTTTGCTCTGAATTCTGACCTTAGTTATGGCCATGGATGCAGTGCATTCTGCCCTTTTGGATGGTAAGAGTAACTTTCAAATGAGGGGCCAACCCAAAAATGGATTTTCTAATTTTACAAACATGCAGGTGCCATTAGACTTCCTAAATAACACTATTAAGACTTATTCCTGGACATAGAGCCTCACAATTATCATGCAACACAATTTTACTCAAAACAGGCATAAGTGTGCTACACATACTTTACTCAAAGCTAGAGATGGAAAAATTAATATTGATGTGACCTCATTTTCTCTAACATTCATCTTTCACAGAATTCTGCAAAATGCCAACCATTCAGCATATAGTCATGTAATTTTTAAAGCTATAACATTTAGAATATTGACAGTAACACAGAATATCATGCCCATTTTGGTAAGCAAATGATAGATCTCACCATGTCTACAGAATGTTTTAGGTTCATTAAAACTCCATTTTAACTTCCAAACAAGAACCCAGAATTACACGGAATCTTGAAGACATATAAAAATAAAAGTAGTACTTTGGAATATATCTATTGCCTCAGATCACATGCTACCTCATTAGCATCTACATCATATATGAAATAATTTACTAATTCAACAAATAATTATTGTGTCTACCATGTTTCAAGCAGAAACCCTGGTTTTTTGGAGTTTGCATTTTAGTGTGTGTTGGGGGGCAGTAGGGAGTAATACAATCAACAAATAAATTAGATGATGATAAATTAGGTGATAAATTCTACAGATAAAAAGAGAGAAATTGACAGTAATACAACAATAGTAAGGGACTTTAACATCCCACTTACATCAATAGATAGATCATCCAGACAGAAGAGATCAACAAGGAAACAATGGCTTGAACAACACATTAGACCAGATGGACTTAACAAATATAGACGGAACATTCCATCCAAAAACAGCAGAATACATATTCTTTTCAAGTGCACATGGAACATTCTCCAGGATAGATCACATGTTAGGCTACAAAACAAATCTCAGTAAGTTTAAGAACTGAAATCATATCAAGCATCTTTTCCAACCACAGCAGTCTAAAACTCAAAATCAATTATAAGAAAAAAACTAGAAAAACAAAAACGCATGGAGGTTAAACAAGATGCTATTAAAAAACAACTGGTCAATGAAGAAATCAAATAAAAAATAAAAAAATACTTGGAGACAAATGAAAATGAAAACACAACAGTCCAATCTTTGGGACACAACAAAAGCAGTTCTAAGAGAGAAATTTATAGTGATTCAGGTCTACCTCAAGAAACAAGAAAAATCTCAAATAAACAATCTAACCTTACACCTAAAGGAACTAGAAAAAGAACAAACAAAGCCTAAAGTTAGTAGAAGAAAGGAAATAATAAAGATTAGAGCAGAGGAGCACCTGTCTCAGTCAGTAGAGCATGTGACTCTCAATCTCAGGGTTGTGAGTTCAACCCCCCCCTTAGGCACAGAGCCTACTTAAAAAAAAAAAAAAAAGATTAGAGCAGAAATAAATAAGATAGAGACTAAAAAAATAATGGAAAAGATTAATGAAACCCAGAGGTGCTTTGTTTAAAAGATAAACAAAATTGATAAACCTTCAGCTAGACTCATCAAGAAAAAATAAGAGAGGTCTCAAATAAAATCAGAAATGAAGGAAGAGAAATAACAACTGACATCCAATAATACAAAGAATTATAAGAGAATACTATAAAAAATTATATGCCAACCAATTGGACAAACTAGAAGAAATGGGTAAATTCCCAGAAATATACAATCTTCCAAAACCAAATCAGGAAGAAATAGAAAATTTGAACAGAGTGATTACTAGTAATAAAATTGAATCAGTAATCAAAAAATTCCCAACAAACAAAAGTCCAGGACCAGATGGATTCACATGTGAACTCTACCAAACATTTAAAGAAGAGTTAATGCCTTTTCTTCTCAAACTATTCCAAAAAATAAAAGGGGAGGGAAAACTTTCAAATTCCAAATTCCAAAACCAGACTTACCCTGAGGCCAAAACCAGACAAAAATACGACCAAAAAAGAGAACTACAGATCAAGATCCCTGATGAACACAGATGCAAAAATCCTCAACAAAATATTAGCAAGCTGAATTCAACAACACATTAAAAGGATCATTCACCACAATCAGGGGGGATTTATTCCAGAGATGCAAGGATGGTTCAATATTCCACAAATCAATCAATGTGATACATCACATTAACAAGAGGAAGGATAAAAACCATATAATCACCTCAACAGATGCAGAAAAAGCATTTGACAAGATTGAACATCCATCCATGATAAAAACTCTCAACCAAGTAGGTCTAGAGGGAACATACTTCAACATAATAAAGACCATATATGAAAAACCCACATCTAACATCATACTCAATTGTGAAAAATGGGAGAGCTTTTCCTCTAAGATCAAGAGCAAGACAAAGATGTTTACTTTCACCACTTTTATTCAATATAGTACTGGAAGTCCTACCCATAGCAATCAAACAAGAAAAAGAAATAAAAGGCATCCAGATTGGTAAGGAAGAAGTAAAACTGCCACTACTTACAGATGACATGATACTCTATATAGGAAACCCTAAAGATTCTGTTAAAACACACACACACACACACACACACACACAAAACACACACACAAAAAAAAACCACAAAAAAAACTATCAGTAGTAACAAATGAATTCAATAAAGTTTCAGAATACAAAATTAATATACAGAAATCTGCTGCATTTCTACATAGTAATAAAAAAGTAGCAGAAAAAGAAGTTAAGAAAATAATTCCATTTACAATTTCACCAAAAAGAATAAAATATCTAGGAATAAATTTAAGCAAGTAGGCAAAAAGAATAAAGTAGGTAAGAGGTGCAAAAATTTAGAAGCTGTATATTATGGAGAGGTGACAATATTAAGTGGGACAAAGGAGAATTCTGAAAAGGTGACACCTGAGAAAGTTTGGGAGGTGAAGGAACAAGCCCCACATGGATAGCTGGGGAAAAGAACTCCAGGCAGAGGGAACAGCTAGTTGCAAAAGCCCTGAGGCAGGAGCATATCTGGTATGTTGAAGAATAGGCCAATTCAGGTCAAGTGGAATAACTTAAGGAGAGTATCATAGGCAATGAATAAGAGAAGCAATAAGGTGTCAATCGTGTAGGGCCTTATAGGCCACTGTTATGAACTTTGCCTTTTACTCTTAACGAAATAGGAAGTCACTGAGGATTTTAAGCTAAGGAGTGACATGATCTCCTTTCCATTTTTCAAAGTCCACTCAGACTATTGTGTTGACAATAGTCTGAGGGTTGGCTGAGGGTTGGAGGGGCAAAGGAAAAAGCAGAGGGTCTAGTTAAGAGACTGTTGCAATAATCCAGGTAGGAGGTGATGACAGACTGGGCTTGGGAGTAACATTGGAATTGACAGGAAGTGGTCAGATTCTGGGTATGCAGTGAAAGCAAAGTCAACAGGAGTTGCTTACAGATTAGATATGCTTAGAGGAGATAAGAAATAGAGGAGAGAAGGAAAACCTCAGAATTTTTGGCCTGAATAACCAGAAGATGCAAGCAATGTATCAACATGGGGAGCACTGCAGAAGGAGTAGGTGGGAGTGAGAATTCAAGACTTCCGTTTGGGACCACTAAGTTTGATATGCTCCTATACATACATGCAAGTGGAGATGTGGAGTAGGCAGGTAGATACAAGACACAAAGATAGATCTTTCAATTAATGTTTATTGAGTGATTAAGTGAATTAAGAAGTAATAAATGAGTAGGTGAATGATTAAGCATTGAATGAATGAGTGAATAAATGAATGAATATTGGGGATAAAAAATATTCCAGTAAAAAAAACTAGTGAGGAGTGTATAATTCAGCAGATAACTTACTGTCTGAAATAGCAAGGGCTTAAATGAGAAAACTAAGATAACGGGGGGGGGGCGGAGAGGGGCACTGTAGAAATCAGTACAAAGCAACCCATTCGCTGGGTTTTAAAATAACATTTAACATTTTCAATCAAAATCTCAATGAGAGGGGCACCTGGGTGGCTCAGTCATTAGGCGTCTGCCTTCGGCTCAGGACATGATCCCAGGGTCCTGGGATCGAGCCCCGCATCGGGCTCCCTGCACAGCGGGAAGCCTGCTTCTCCCTCTCCCACTCGCCCTGCTTGTGTTCCCTCTCTCGCTGTCTCTCTCTCTGTCAAATAAATAAATAAAATCTTTAAAAAAAAAAAAAAACACCTCAATGAGATACCACCTCACACCAGTCAGAATGGCTAAAATTAACAAGTCAGGAAACGACAGATGTTGGAGGGGATGTGGAGAAAGGGGAACCCTCCTACACTGTTGGTGGGAATGCAAGCTGGTGCAGCCACTCTGGAAAACAGTATGGAGGTTCCTCAAAAAGTTGAAAATAGAGCTACCAGACGACCCAGCAATTGCACTACTGGGTATTTACCCCAAAGATACAAATGTAGGGATCCGAAGGAGTATGTGTACCCTGATGTTTATAGCAGCAAAGTCCACAATAGCCAAACTATGGAAAGAGCCAAGATGCCCATCAACAGATGAATGGATAAAGAAGATGTGGTATATACAATGGAATATTATGCAGCCATCAAAAGGAATGAAATCTTGCCATTGGCAATGACGTGGATGGAACTGGAGGGTATTATGCTGAGCGAAATAAGTCAATCAGAGAAAGACGTGTATCATATGATCTCACTGATATGAGGAATTCTTAATCTCAGGAAACAAACTGAGGGTTGTTGGAGTGGTGGAGGGGGAGGGATGGGGTGGCTGGGTGATAGACATTGGGGAGGGTATGTGCTATGGTGAGCTCTGTCAATTGTGTAAGACTGTTGAATCACAGACCTGTACCTCTGAAACAAATAATACATTATATGTTAAAAAAAAAAAAAAAAGATGGTAGGAAGGGAAAAATGAAGGGGGAGAAATCGGAGGGGGAGACGAACCATGAGAGACTATGGACTCTGAGAAACAAACTGAGGGTTCTAGAGGGGAGGGGGGTGGGGGGATGGGTCAGCCTGGTGATGGGTATTAAAGAGGGCACGTATTGAATGGAGCACTGGGTGTTATACGCAAACAATGAATCATGGAACACTACATCAAAAACTAATGATGTAATGTATGGTGATTAACATAATAAAATAAAATAAATAAATAAATAAAATTTAAAAAAAAAAAGATTCAAAGGGGCAAACCCAAGTGAAGGTACAGAATTTGTACCACAATGCTAAGACGGGAAAGAAAATAGAGGAAAAACAAAAACAAAAAGTGTCACTTTGGAACCCAAGAGGTATATTATGCACCACAAACTCCCTCAAAAGAATTCAAGTCCAAGAGCATCATTTTTATATGTCTTGAATATATGTGCTAAAATTATAAAAGAATGATCAGCAAATGAAGAGGGTAGTTCCCTAACAAACCACACGGATTGCATGCATGGATGTATGTAAATATATATTAAGTATTCTTAAGAAACAACACAGTGCTGATCTTTGATTTCCCACAAAATGATTTCCATATTCTGGAAGTCATTCTATCTTAACTGCTCTTAATATCTTAAATGTGTCACTGCTTTTAGGTATACATTGTTATTACACCTCATTTTAGAAATTTTTAAAGGTATACATTTACTGATTTTAATTTGCTAACTGTATCTACCATCTTAGGGGCCAG
Source organism: Phoca vitulina (assembly GCF_004348235.1). NCBI lineage: Eukaryota > Metazoa > Chordata > Mammalia > Carnivora > Phocidae > Phoca > Phoca vitulina. The sequence continues at coordinate 29,235,558 of NW_022589704.1, forward strand.
ATCTTAAGTCACAGAAATTAAGGTGTATCCCAAGCCCTACTAAATAATGTACGTTTCTCAAAGCCTCTCACCAGTTTGTTATTAAAGTCTATATTGCAAAATTTAGAAATGAGAAGACTCAGGAGCTTTGTCTAAATCTCTTCATTCCTACATCTGTTCCTTGGGCTGCTACTTACGTTAGCAAATGACAGGAAGGAAATTTTTCTTCAGTATTTTTTTCAAATCACAATGTTTTTATTTCAATAGTTCCAACGAATGAGAAAGAGATAAAGCAATTTTTAAAATTTCATTTTATTTCAATCATAGTTATTGTAGGTAATTTTTTTTTTACCTAAAATAAGCAAATAACTCTATCAGGGCAGTATCTAATTAGTCATGACTAGAGAGGGCATGATGTTAGGAATACTTGATAAATAGTCCAAAATAAAAACTTCGTATAGAATATGAAAATCTTTCCATAAATATAAGACTATAACATTTAACACTGTTTTATCTTAGCCAAGAAAGAAAAGAGGCATTTAAATTAAGACTTCAAGCAAGCTCTTTTCTTTCAGCTCTCCATGCCAGTTAACACTAAATTAGCTAGTTTCTCATAGAATAGAAACTATAGAGTCTACAAGAATGTTGTACTTATGTCAGGGTAGCAACAGATAAAGTCTCAGTGCACAACTAGATTTATGTAGGAAGCAGTGCTTATGTTAAAGGACAGAAAGAACATTGTTCCCATTTTCCTAACCTATAGGTTTACAAAAGTTCTAGAACATGGTTTCTCAACCTCAGCACTATTGACATTTGAGGCTGCATGCATCTGTGCACTGCCAGATGTTTATCAACATCCCTGGCCTCTACCCACTAGATGCTAGCAGCATCCCACCCCCAGTATGACAACCAAAACTATCTCCAGACATTGCCAACTGTCCCCTGGGGAGAGCAAAACCGCCCATGGTTGAGAACCCTTGATCTGTCTCTTCAGGAAATACATGAATTTATGTAGATTCTCCCAGATGTGTTGCCTTTATACAAAATTTAACCTTGATTTCAAAGTTCATTTTCAGCTGTCACCAAAGCCCTTGAAACAAAACAACAGAAAGGAGCTGATACCAACAGAAAAGGGGAATTTGGTTCTTTCAAAAGTTAAATGTTATGTAACCAAGAAGCAAAGTCTTAAAATTTATACCGTGGAAATCCCCCCAAATTAAACTATAGGTTTAAATCTGTTAAATGAGCTCACTTGTATTCTTCCAAAAATAATGAAGAAATACTGCAACTATCTACACAGTCCAGAAACTTGATCTTCTAGAAGGATGCTTAATGTTGCTTTTTTTTTCCCTCTCAAAGTGACAGCTTCTTATTATCTTTTGAAATGTCATGTGGTGACTCAAAAGAAAACAACTGTAATTTAAACAGCAAGAAATGAGGGGGGAATAAGTCAGTATGTGGCTTCCGTTTAGAAGTTACTAAGCTGTCTTGCCATGATTAATGTAATACGCTTTCTCTGTGGGCATAAAACCCCAAGTCTCTAAATCCCATTTAGATACTGGTGGCTCCCATATTTCCATCTCATCCCAACCTGTCCCTGAGACCATAGCCAATTTGCTTGTCAACATATCCACATAGATGACCAACAGGTCACCAGAAGGGAGCACGCTCAGTTTTCTCTTAGCCTCATTTTCAAGTTCCCTCCTCAGCCCTTTTCCCTCTTGGGAAATAGTAACATTTCTCCCCAGGAAAAAGCCTTACAGTCATTCTTGATTTCTGTATTAATTTCCTATTACTGCTATAACAAATTTCCATAAATTTGTGACCTAAAACAACACAAATTATTACCTTACACTTCTGGAGGTCCAAAGTCCAAAATCAAAGTCTAGAGTCTAAAGTTAAGGTGGCAGCAGAGCTGGTTACTTTTGGAGGCTCAAGGGGAGAATCTGTTTCCTTACCTTGTGCAGCTTCTAGAGGTTGCCTGTTTTCCTTGGCTCCTGGGTCTTTCCTCACATGGCTCCAACTTCTGCCTCCCTCATGACATCTCCTTCTCTGACTCTGACTCTTAGGACCCTTAGGAATACATGGGACCCACCCAGATATTCACCCTCTGGTTTCAAGATCCTTAACTTAATCACACCTACAAAGTCTCTTTCCCCACATACAATATCGTGATTTAGAAGAAATATATATATTTAGTCATTTAGATGACCAAAAGATATTTCTCATATACATTTGGTCTTCATCCACAGGTCCCTGCTCACAGCACCAAAAACCCTTGGAACTTCCTGAGATAAAAGCAACAGGAACAGTATTTGTCATAATATTTAGTCTCTTGTCCTCAGTCCCTGAAATCACTTCAGAGCCATAAAGGTGCAATGATGTCTTGTTATTCATGACAGGCTCCTTTCTACTACAAGGGGTTTATGTTAATGAGGTGACTTTTGGAACGCACCTAAGGATGGGGGCTGGTTGCCAGGGGAACCAACCATGAATAGAAGGTTGGAAATTTCGGTCCTACCCCTTGACCTCTCAGGAGGACAGAGAGGTTGGAGGTTGAATCAGTCACTAATAGCTAATGATTTCATCAATCATACCTATGTAATGAAGCCTCAATAAAAACCCAAAAGGAGAGAGTTCAGAGAGCTTCCAGGTTGGTGAACACATGAAGATTTGGAGAGAGTGGCCCACTCCAAGGGGACAGGAAGCTCCAAGCTCTTTCCCCAGACCTTGCCCTAGACATCACTTCCATCTGGCTGTTACTAAGTTATATCCTTTTATAATACATCCACAATCTAGTAAGTAAAATGTTTTTACAAGTTCTACGAGCCACTCTAGCAAATTAATCAAACCCAAAGAGGGAGTTGTGGGAACATCTTTTTTATAATCGGAAGCACAGGTGGTAACCTGGGGTTGCAAGAGATATCTGAAGTGGGGGATCGGGAGCAGTCTTGTAGGACGGACCTTTTACCCTGTGGGATCTGATGTTATCTCCAGGTAAATAGTGTCAGAATTGCTGGTGTCCTGAGAATTACTTGTTGGTGTGGGGAACCCCTCCACACATTGGAATTTGGTGATCAGAGCCACCTTTGACCATGTGAGGTAACACATTCACTGGTTCTGGGGATTAGGATGTGGGCATCTTTGAGGGGCTATTATTCTGTCTACCACAACTCCTCCCTTTTTCTAGTCCACCCACCTTCAAATCATCAACAACCTGGAAGCTCTACTTCTAATATACATCCCAAACCAACTACTTCCCTGTAATTCCTCTGTGACCACCCTAGTGCTGGCCACAGAAACTCTATCCTGGACAACGGCGAGCATCTCCTAACTGGTCTCCTTGCTGCCACTCTCGCCCCTCTACGGCCCGTTGTCAATGACACAGCCAGAATAATCTTTTTAAAATACAAATCAGATAATGTTATTTCTTTGTTTAAAATTCATCAGCGGCTTCCCATTATAACCAGAACAAAATCCTAATTGGCCCTTCATCCTCTGGACCCTTCTTACCTTTAAAAAATAATGGAGGAGGAAATACGTAATTTTTTCCTCCACAAAATTTCTCTCCCTCCCTCCCCATCAACCCCCCAAGGCTAAGCAAGAGCTCCCAGCAACTCACTGAAGGAGGGCACATGTGCTTCCACTGACCTTCCTGGGTCTCTCCAGAGGCAGAAGACAGCAACTTACCACTAATTCTAACCCTAAGCCCTCCCTCTCAAAGTCCATCTTGGCCATAAAATTCCTGCTAAAACTACCAGAAAATTAAAAATATGTAAGAAATAAAAATCAAGAGGTAAGGGAAAGAAAGGAAGGAGCATAACATAGTGTGATATATTCTTCACATTTCATAGCAAGCAGAGAAAAGATAATATCTTAGGTTGATGGGTCTAAAAATAGGGCAGAGATAAATTATTCAACGTTAAAAGAACTAAAAATAAAAATTTAGCAGCCTTTGGGGAGTGTTGGGAGAGAGAAAACTCTCCCATTTTATTCTTTTATGAACTCTGAATTCTTAAACTATGTAAATAGAGTAGAGTAACTACTAATTTTTCACAGATATTTACACTAATTTTACAAGTGAGGGTGTGCATGTTTATATATGCAAATTTGTCACCTGTTTTTTCGCCTACTGTAATATTCCTTTCCCTCTGATTCCTAAGACTGCTCTTCGGAATTCCCCCACTGTGAAACTCCCACCAAGGACCTCTTGGTGATAAATCAGAGGGCACTATGATCCCACCAGCAGTATTTCTCTGGAACATTATTCTTTAGGCCCTTCTCTGACTCTATTTTTCAAAAACTCTTTTCTCCTGGAATCACCTCACCAACTATTTCTGGAGCCAGCTACTCTTCTCACTTTCAAATAATAAGAGTCCACATTGGATAATTCTTACTCATCTTCCAACATGCCAGAATCTCGGAATTCTGAGAAACCCTAGTGATGTCATATACACACACACATGCGTGTGCACACACACACACACACACACAACTATTAAAACTAATAAATGAATTCAGCAAAGTTGCAGGATGCAAAATCAACACACATAAATTAGCTTCATTTTTATACACAAGCAATGCAAAATCCTACAAGGATATTAAGAAAAGAGTTCCATTTACAATTGCATCAAAAAGAATACTTAGGAATAAACTTAACCAAGGAGGTGAAAAACTTGGACACTGAAAACTACAAAGCACCTATGAAAGAAATAAAATAAAACACAAATAAATGGAAAAACACCCTGGGTCCATGGATTGGAAGACTCAATATTATTAAGATGTCAATATGACCCAAAGCAATCTACAGATTCAGTGCAATCCCTATCAAAATCTCAATGATGTTTTTTGGCAGAAATTGAAAAATCCATCCTAAAATTCATATGGAATCTCAGGGGACCCTGAATGGCCAAAACAATCTTGAAAAAAAAAAAAAATCAGGAGGTCTCACACCTGATTTCATCAAGCTACAGACATCAAAATAGAGTGGTACTGACATAAAGCTAGACATATAGACCAATGCACTAAAGAGCCCAGAAGTAAATCCACACCCGTATGATCAAATGGTTTTCGACAAGGGTGCCAAGACCACTCAATGGGGTAAAGACAGTTTTTCCAGCAAATGGTGATGGCCAAACTAGATATCCACATGTAAAAAATGAAGTTAGACACAACTTACTCCACATGCAAAAATTAACTAAAAACGAATCAAAGGCCTAAATGTAAGACCTAAAACTATAAAACTCTGGGAAGAAAATATAGGGGAAAAGCTTAATGACATTGGATTTTGCAATAATTTCTTGGATATAACACAGAAAGCAGAGGCAATGACAATAACAATAATTTGAACTTCATCAAAATTAAAAACTTTTGTGCATTCAAGTACACTATCAATAGAAAGCTCAACTCATGGAATAAGAGAAAATATATCCAATAAGAAATTGATATCCAGGATATATAAAGAACTCCTGCAACTCATCAACAAGAAAACAAACAACCCAATTAAGAAATGGGCAAAGGACTGAACAGATATTTCTCCAAAGATATACAAATAGCCAGTAAGCCAATGAAAAAGTGCTCCCCATCATTAATCATCAGAAAAATGCAAATAAAAACCACTATGAGATACCCCTTTACACCCATTAGGATTAAGATGGCTGATGTCAAAAAGAAAATAAACAGGAAACAAGTGTTGACACAGATGTGAAAAAGTTGGAACCCGGTGCATTGCTGGTAGGAGTGTAAAACAAGGCAGCTGCTGTGCAACATGTTGTGGTTGATTCCTCAGAAAATTAAAAATAGAATTACCATAAACTCCAGCAATTCCACTTCTGGGTGTAAACCCAAAAGAACTGAAAGCAGAGACAAAAAGGTATTTGTACATCCACGTTCATAGCAGCATCATTCACAATAGCCAAAAGGTGGAACATTCCAAGTATCCATCAACAGATGAAGGGATAAACAAAATGTGGTAAAGACATACAAAGGAATATTATTCAGCCTTAAAACAGAAGGAAATTTTGATATATGGTACACACCATGGATGAACCTTGAAGACATTATGTTGAGTGAAATAAGCCAAAAAAGGACAATTACTGTGTGATTTTATTTCTATAAGGTACCTGGGCTAGTCAAATTCACAGAGAGGAAAATTAGAATGGGAGTTGCCAGGGGCTGGGGAAAGGAGGGAGTGGGGAATTAGTATTTAATGGGGAGAGTTACAGCTGAAGAAGATGAAAACATTCTGGAGATGGATGGTGGTGTTAGTGTGCAATAATGTGAACTTGCTTAATGCCACAGAAATACACACCTAAAATGGTTAAAATGGTGCACTGTTTTCAGCCATAATTTGCAAGAGAAAGGGAATCAGTATGTGAACTCTTCTTGGTTAAAGGCAGTTAAGATGCAAAGCCCAAAATTTTACTTCCTGGTCATAGCATGTTTAGTAATATCCCAGCATCAGAAAGAACAAGAACCAGAATTGTATTTCTGATATTTTCACCGGGTTAAATGTTTCTGGTTGGGAGGTCTATATACTATTCCATTTGAGGTGGTTTTATAATTATTACATTTCATTCCAAAGCCAGAAAACTATCAATCACAGATTAAAGTATTCCTTGGGTTCTGTTCTGTTTGGGGACTTGGGGAGTGAGGAGGAGGAGGAGAAGTATGAGGATGTTTATCTAATTGGGACATTCCTTAGGGAAATTATCATACAAATCCATGCTATTTATAGTATTTGGCGCCACACCATACCCACCTTGGTAATTAGCTCCACAAGGAAAACAGTTCACCTTACAACAAAATGCCTGATTGTGAGCCTGCCCTGGAGAGCCCTGATTGTTGGCAGAGGTTTAGGGAAGGCTCCTCTAGCCCCTGGAGTACAAACACCATGCTGACCTACTACTGCCTCAACCTGGCTTAGAGGATTGGAGCCATAAGACACCACACCACATCTTTGAGTATTTACCCCTGCCTAAGTACACCACTCTCATTGGAGGTGACTCAGTAAAGGTCACCTGCAGCCATAAAACCAGGGAGACCCAGAGCGTCACCCCTCCCCACAAATGTCCTCACAATTACTTCTAAGCCCACCTTCTTTTTGAATAAAACAATCCTTTATTCATAAAAGAGCAGTTCATAGCTTGGATTCCCTAGGCCTGTACTTAGTAATTAATGGGTAACATTTACTGAGTCCTCCCGATATGCCAGGGACCGTCCCAACCACTTTACATGGGCATCCCATTTCATTCAGGCACAACCTCTGCGGTGAGTGCTATCTTTATGTCCATGTTATTGATAAGAAAACTGGAGTTTCAGAGTAGCTGGTATTAGCAGATGTGACCCTTAACTCCCCAACCATTCTTCCCCCCATGTTGCAAACGAGTTAGTAAAGAAAGTCAATATCTGACATTCTAAACAGTCTAGCACAAATCATATTTATCCCACAAATAAATGCCTACACTGTATCATTAAAGTACCAATTTCCCTGCCTTGCACTGAAATAACATCATGTCTGTGTAGGAACACTAGTTATCACATGCTGACAAAAAGTTTAAATTGGGTGTTAGTAAAAAATAGAGGGTAAATGAACCAGTTCTTATTAAATTCAACTTGTTTCAGAGTTTCTTCAGGCTGCAGACTCCTATGTTGGAGAATATTTTTCCAAAAAAGAAAAGCCTTTCTAGAATGGTCAAATGTCTAACTTATAATTTGGGAACACCAAACATGAACATCCTTGGTTCAGTTAACAAGGAGGAAGGAAATCTGAGAGAGGAAAAAAAGAAAGTCAAGGAAGTGTAACAAGAAAAGGTAAGCAGATAAGCTACATACTGTAAAAATGTCAGGATTTTAAACAAGATTATTTATTTGGAGTTCTCATTTAGGAGGGAACAGAAAGACAAAAAAACACAACTGGTTACAGAAGAGGGCCAGGGTATGTGTGATTGTGTACCATGGTGTAATTAGTTCATAGATCCTTTTCATAGAGAAGAAAGTTGTCTAAAAGGGACAGAAACTTCCCTATTCAACCCACAAATATGGTGTGATAAAAGAAGAGACTGGAAGTTCAGGCCTTTCTGGTCATGCCAACAATTCCCAAGACCCGGAGCAACTGACCTGACCTCTCTGGACTTGGTTTTCTCATCTAGAACACAGAAATAATAATCACTAATAATATAACCTGTTTTGTTGCTGTGAGGACCATGTGAGACAATAGATATGAAAATGCCTTGATAAAACTGTTTGGATTCACTACAAAGGTAATATATTACCTTTGCTATTACCAGTGTATTGCAGAATGAGTTGCAAGTTGATTTAATGCATTCTACTTAGCTGAAACAGTAAAGAGCAAGAAGATACACAGAAGATGAGGGACTCCCCTAAGTGTTGATTGATTTATATTATTAATGGAGCCCATCTGCAAGACTCAAAAATCAATTTATTCATGGCCCTGGAATATTTTTTTATGAAACGCCTCTAGGTGCACTTAGATTTAACTTCTAAAATTAATCTTTAGCCCCACTGAGGGCAAAAGGAAGTGATCCAGGAGCATGTGATTATGCTGTTCTCACTACCTACCAAGGGTTAAAAATGGGCTGGGATGACTCCCTCAGGTGGACACAGCATGTAGATAAGAAAGAAGGGAATGTCCTCAACTATATAATAATAGATCAAAATTAAAGAGCAATAGAGGGCATCTGGCTAGCTCAGTTGGTCAAGCATATCTGACCATTGATTTTGGCTCAGGTCATGATCACAGGGTTGTGAGACTGAGCCTCATGAGGGGCTCCGCACTGGCCGTGGAGCCTGCTTTCTTAAACTTGATTCTCTCTCTCCCTCTCCCTCTGCCCCTCCCCTCCCACCGTGTGCATGTGCTCTCTCTCTCCCTCTCTCTAAAAAAATAAATAAAAATTTTAAAAGAACAATATAGTCATTAATTACAGGGTCCTATTTATACTTCTGTTCATTGGTTTCTTTGAACTTAACTCTCTATAATTAGTGTCTATCAGTAGAGGAGACTTAATGTGAATTTCCATCCGTTTCATTTTTAAATGGAGAACATTTAGTGTTGTTAGATCTTGTTAACAAATAAATATCTTTCACAATAGAATTGAAAGTAGACCTTGAATTCATTAATTTGTAATGTTCCAGATGGGGAAAGTAGCCTCTGTCTACTCTTTAGCCAGAGGAAGCACCTATTAAAAAACAAAACAAAACAAAACAAACAACACCTTATTTGGTGCATCAAGCCAATTCACAGGTTTGGCTCTGTACCAGCATGGGTGTCCCGTGATGGAGAATGCACCTTTCATGTTACTCTATAAAAAGCAAAAACTACCCTAATTTGCTATGAGTGAACATGATTGTTCTTATCTTCTCATTATTTTGAGTAAAACATGGTAACTGGATCTATCCTTTTTATAATAGAATCCCTAGCATTAGCTTTGATTAAAATTGTACCGAATTTATATAAATTCTAAACACAAAGTCTCCTTTGTAAAACTACAAAATTCAGATCCTGAATGGATTCTGAATGAATGAATTATGTGAATGAATGAGTCTTTCATAAGGTTAAAGGGTACCCACGTCACTTGTGAATTGAATACTTTGTGTGAATAAAGCCTTATGACTATGTACATTTTGGAGAGGAATAAAATATTTTTATTCAGAAAAACTTACACTCTAGGAACAATTCATTACTCAGATCTTAAAGATGGAGAAGAGGGGATCTTCTAAAGCAGGAATTTAACAGTATTTGAAACTAAAACAAACGCCTGAGAACACATTACTGACAGATTCAGTTGTTGCCACTGATCACAAGGATTTTCCCTAACTAGCCCTGGAATTTGGACAGATATAAGCAGAACCATCCAGACAAAACTACCTCCTGCCATGGGCTGACCTTTATGTAAACAGGCCTGGAAAAATGCCAAAGGATTGCAGAACAGCAAATGTGTATACAGTATACAGAAGGGGAGCTCTTTTCCAGAATGCTTCACATTTTCTCCTTCGCTGCACAAGTAAAATTCACCGAGCTAAAATCATGCTTGTTGCATGTGGATAAAGGGAGTCACGGGATGAAGTCAGTGTTCCGAGATTCATCTGTCAGCAGTGGGACTGATGGACTGACAGAGAGAGACAAGAGGTAATGACAAGAACAAAATAGAGAGAGAGGAGGAGGAATGTATTCAAGGGAGAAACGTCAAGACTTAATAAGTGACTATTTATAGACAGAAGATGAAGGAGAGAAAAGAGTCAAAGATGACTCCCCAGGTTCACTGTCAGATGGCTAGAAAAACAGCCGTACCACGGAGGAAAATGAGGAAGGCACACGGACAGCTCTCTTCCTGCCTGACTGGACTCTCAGATTGGGTGATGCCACCACGCCTGGGCAACTGCATCGGGCAATTACATGGTTCTGGATTATTTTTTGCCTGGCTCCAGAGAGAAGGACAGTGGCCCAATCTGTTACCAAAACCTGAGAACAAGTGAAGACGGGATGACACTAGTAGTTACATAGTTGGCAGGAATGAGTCAAGCCCTGCACAGAAAGAGCAGGAAGCCTCCCCAGAAACACGCACTAAAGCAAGACTTGGGACATACAGCTCAGTTCAGACTGGGAAGAGCCAGTGGCCATCACATCAGTCCAGGGTGAAGTGACCAAATACAGTCTAGACTTCACGGGACAGAAGAGTCAAAGAAACACCTCTAGGGGCCAGGCAAGGAGCAGAAACAAGGAAGGCTGAGTGTGCGGTAAAGGGGGGGCAGGGGACTGAAGTCAACAGTGGAGGAGTGACGGTAGATGGGTTACTCCCACCCAAGACAATGGGCCCAATCTTCCCACTCTTCAAGGGAATCAGCACACTCACTGTCTTCTAACAGATACGTTATTTCATCCTCAAGCCCTTCTCAGTGCCTGACATCTTTGTGTCGCTGTCGCTGGTGTTGTTCTTGCTGTGCTTCCTCCCACAAGGGAAGAGAAGGTAAGTTCCCTGAGGAGCCACAGAACTGACACTTAGTCAACATTCAACCAATAATGTGCTCACCTCCTGACTTCTCAGGGCTTCACTGATGCAGAATATCCAAACCCCTTAGCTCTTCACACTCTTCACAGCCTTGCACACTCACCACCACCACTCGCATGGACCTTATTCTCTCTCCCAAGTGGGCTTTGCAAAGGATAAGACCTGGGTTTAAATCCTGGCTCTGTCCGCCACTGACCAGCTGTTTGTCCTCTTTGAAGACATGAACTATAAATTTCAACTGCCACATCTATAAACATGTACATTACTGGGTTTCTAGAGGACTTAGTTTATTTATTTATTTTTTTAATTTTCTGAGAGACAATGTGGGCGGGGGGCAGGAAGGACAGGGCAGAGGGAGAGAGAGACTTTAAGGAGGCTCCATGCTCAGTGCAGAGCCCAATGTGGGGCTCGATCTCACAACCCTGAGATCCTGACCTGGGCCAAAATCAAGAGTCAGATGCTTAACTGACTGAGCCACCCAGGCGCCCCTAGTTTTGTTTTTTTTTTCTTAATTGACTACAAATGTAACACTAATGCCCAATTCTTTTAAATTTCCCATCCTTGGCTCTCCCCTTCTCACACTGACCACACCGAACTCCCTACTGCCTCTCAGCAGGCCGGAGGCTTTGCCTGCTGACTCTGTAGGTCTCCTTCCCCTCCTTCACCCTCCACTCTCTCTCCACCTCCCGAAAACTTACCTCCTAACTGCTCCTTAGGGCCAGTTCAATTGTTTCTTCCTCCAAGACGTTTTCTTGGGTGCCCACAGATTTTTGTTCTTAAAACACCACCTGCACTGACATGAACCACACACCACCAATTGCCTTGTTTCTGATGCCCATTCAATTATGAGCAAGGGTAGGGACTCTGTTATACTCTTCACCACTTTTCCCAGAGTTTAGCACAGCACCAGATTCAAAAGGCATTCAATAAATATTTAGTGAACCAAGCAGAACTAACGTCCAACAGATGTAAATCTGATTTATCAGAAACTATATGGGTGGACTCACCTCTTGTTTCACCACTGAGAATTAACCCATGGCAATAAAAAAAAAAAAGCTCTTGATTATCCACATTAATGGTTAATAGTGGTTGACAGTGATAGGGATGATCTAAGATGTGTCAATACAGATATTTTCACTATTTTAGGTAATGTAAACATACAGTGTGATTTATGCAGCACTAAAAACTCAAGATCAAAATTATCTCTCCTACTGATCTGTCACTGTGCCAAAAACTCTCAACAGTAACTTGAGGCTCTTTTGAATTGTCAATTTGATTATAACACAAAATTTCACAGAAAGCACTGTACTCTTTCTATCCTACGAGTGTTCAATCATCAATTCATTCAACAGCTATTTACTGACAGCCTACCATATACCAGGCATTACAAGCAAAACCATTACAACCCTGTGAGCAGGGTTATCACACTGTAAATGCCTGGCAGCAATTGAGAAAAACAGAAGTTGTTTTCTTCATCAGATCTACTCTCTACCACCCCAGATTGAAGGGAGAGAAGAGAGATGTTTAAATGAATTTAGATGAATTTAGATCATGATGATTATTATTGCATCCTACTATCCTACAAGCCTGAATTCTATACACTACAATTCTGTAATGACTGCTTCGGAACACCTGGAAAACCTGGAAAGAAAGTTGAGGCCAATATAAAAGTTTGTATTATCCTATAACCATATAATCACCACTCTATCAATTCTGAGAAAGGACATTATAACTCTTCCGGCTGGCCTACACCAAGAACAAGGGAGCAGCTGGATGGTCAGGAAATGTGGAACCAGCCTTCTTCTGATGTAGAGTAGGATGCAATAATAATCATCATGATCTAAATTCATTTAAACATCTCTCTTCTCTCCCTTCAATCTGGGGTGGTAGAGAGTAGATCTGATGAAGAAAACAACTTCTGTTTTTCTCAATTGCTGCCAGGCACTTACAGTGTGATAACCCTGCTCACACCCAGAGTCCGGACATTAGGTAAGGACTTGAGTGTAGGATTTCCAATTGGCAATGAGGATGGGATTGTGGGCAATTTGTGTGCCCCCCCCCCCCCCCCCCCCGAAAAAAAAACCAATGCCACTAAGCTGCAAATGGCTGACTAATTCCTTCTCCCAGACTGCTTAGTCTCTCTGGAAAGGAAGCACTCCTTGCTAGCGGTCTGTGCTGTTGTGTATTGCTCTGGCCGGGTATTGCCTTGAATCCCCGACCTAAGTTGTCAGCGCTATGAAAGGTCAGACTCCCCTGCCCGGACCAACAAGCAGGACTCAGTCTGAGGTGGGCGAGCTGCCCAATAGTCTCTAAACAAGACCTGCAGGTTATTGGGTCTGGAGATGATTGGCTATAATTACATGTGAAAAGTTCCAGCACGGAGCCAAGGTGAGATAACTAAGAATGATAGGGCTCTGTCTCTTTCCCTCAGGCGGGAACCAGGGGCTCCAGCTATCAGGTCTTGGGAACCAAGGAGAGATTCCCTAGGTCAGTGCCTGAAGGGGAGGCCAGCTGCTGGGCCCACTGCATCAGTGATCAGGACCAGGTGCTGAGCTTGGAAGCCCTATCCCGTGACAACTCTACCAGGGAGAGGCATCATGGCACCCACCTGGGTGGGCAACACTGCTGAGGCAAGCTTCTTCATGTGGCTGCATTCCTTGCTGCCATCACAGATTGTCCCCCAACTCCATGGGATACCAGAAGTCCCACCCCTGCCATGGTGTGGCAAAACAAATTCTTAATAAAAGCAAGGCCCCCAAGCACCTGGTACCAGCTCTTCCTAAGTTCCCAGAGGAGGTCTAAAAACTATCAGATACTTGTAAGACCCCTGCTTGAATGGCTTAGGCTTTACTTAGCACAGTGGCATACCTACATGCCTAATCACTAGTGCCATGTTCTTGGGGCTTGGGGGCTTTCCCAAATATGCTGGCTAGTATTACACTAGTGGGGGAGAACCCCAGCCCCTTGGAAGTTGACTGGGACACCCTAGAAAAGGAGGCAGCAGCCCATGAGCAAGGGAAGAGACAACCTCTGTCCCAGGTGTCCCCTGTCACTACCCATCATACCAAAACATCCAATGACAACCAGCATGAACAAAAAACAGAGACACCTAACTATACCATGATACAAATGCAACGTTTTCTAGAAAAATATGTCCAAAGGGAGGGGAAGAAGGGCACTGATTGGCTCTCATGAGTCCAGAACTGGCTTCAGCTTTTGCTTACAGCAGTTGAGATGCACAAGCTGGCTAGACTGCTCAAAGACCCCAAAACTAATAATTTGTTTCAAAATCCCATGGTATTAAGGGCCCATTTTATTAGAGACACCTTAAAGGAGCCCCCAGATTTGTCACCACAAGAAGGGCACTCCCAAATATATCATGCCATCAGGAAAGGAGACACAAAAGAAATACAAAAGGGGATGGACTCTGAAGAAGAGACCACCCCACACCTCTAGAGCCCACAGGGATAAGGAGGATGACACTCTGCCTCTCCTGACTTGGATGTTTATGGCTTGGCACTAGGCCCATCAGTCTGTCGCATTATTACTGAGTGAGTTTGGGCTCACTGTGAGTGGACAACTCGAGATAAAGTGTACCTCCTCTTACGTAAAATTGGGATAGTTCGATGGGTATATCATTTTGCTGAGCATCATGCTCCCACAAAGCCCCTGACCATTTCCAACCCAGAGGAGATGCCCTTGGAGCCTGAATCTAAGTTCTTCTTGAAGGGCACTCCCCTTAATTATAAGGCCATGCTGTTACAACTCATAAAAATGTTAGACCCAGGACAACAGGCTTTAGACTGCATCAGTGTTGTAGCTAGACATGAAAACAAGTGCGCCTGAAGCCCAAATCTTGTTTGCTGGTAAAGGCAAATGGAACCCACTGCCCCCTCAGCCAGGAACCCAATGGAGCGGCCCTAGGGAATCTGGGAATTTCTAGGCCCCTCTTCAGTCCCTACTGACAGGCGGTGCCTTGACCCAGCTCCCTCCCTCTCGAGACCACCAAGAGGTCTCACTGTATTGGCAACTCTGGAGATCTGGGGTCCCTAATGACTTAATCTTTATGAAAAATCTTTTAGCACTGAAGGCCCCTTTGGCCCTACCCTTTCCCGTTACAGGTATGGTTGCCTTGACGTGGCATCGTGCCATCTGGAACAAACCCAAATTGCTGACCTTTCTTGTGGGAACTGTACACTGGGAGCCCATATGACTGCCAGCTTCCAATTAAGATGGTAAACACCACCCAATTATCCCTTGTGACAAAGGACTGAGGGACTGCAGTCTATAATGCAAAATGTATTAAAGGAACTCATTAAACACACCATTTCTCCTTTCAATTCTCCCATTTGGCTGATATTAAAGCCCACTACTAATGAGTAGCACCCTACAGTTGACTACCGAAATTTAAGTGCTCAGGTACCCTCTATTATGAGAGCTCAGGCTCCCATTCCCAACATTTTCCAGTTAAGCAAGGACATTCAAAGGGCTCCAAGAGACTGCTTTGCCATGATGGATCTAGCTAATATGTTCTATTCAGTATCAGTCACTGAGGAATCCCAATGGCAGTTCACCTTCACTTTTGAAGGCACCCAACATACCTTCACCTGGCTGCCTATGGGCTTTCTTAACAGCCAGCTATTGTCCACAGTCTTTGCCAGCAAGACCTGGATACCCTTACAGTGGTCTCCTTGCACCATGTGGTGCTGGACTGATGACCTCCTAATGTAGGGCCCCTCAGAGGATGGGGTGTGAGAGGCCCCAACACACCTGGTGACCCACCTACAACATAGGGTGGGCTACTGCCCCACATAAGATTCAAGAGCCAGCCACAACTGTTTAATTTCTGAGTACTAATTGGTCCTCTAAAGGCTGGAAAATTCCACTTATGGTTAAACATCCCCATTGGTAACTATTCAGCCCTCCACCACACTATGACAAGCTCAACACACCTTATCATATTTTAGAGACAACACATACCATACTTATCCATCATTCTTTTTTTTTTTTTTTTGTAAACCATGCAACATTGTCTTTTATTATGTATGGGTTTTAAAAATTATTTCCTCAACCTCTCCATACATAGACAAAAGTAAGTATACTGTTTAACACACTGGAACTGGGAAATATTGACCATTGCCTAGAGAAGGGAAAATTATCCCTAAAACATGCTTAACCAGGAGGCCAATTCATCTGCCAACCTCCAAGAACATGGAGATGAACAGGATAGACAAGACTGTCCCCCATCTGAACCTTCATTCACCACCATTCGATAACCCTTCTTCAGGCCCAGATTTCTGTAGCAGAAGATGATGATGAATGTCTTCTTGGATATTTAATGATTGTTGGCAAGAAATGTGCTGCTGATCTTACCCATCATTCTTAAACCCATTTATGTAATCACATGCAAATCCCCCACATTGCTTGGGGAGAAGCTCAACAACAGCCTTACAACTGACACAAAGATCAATTCATCAGCTGACGCCCAGATCCCCACGGCTCCTCCCTCTGGGTTGAGGCACTGACCACCATGCACTATGCATCTTGGAGTCTACCTCTGGACCAAACATGGCTCCTTCTGGCCGCCTTGCAGGCTTCTGCGCCATACAGCTGCTCTCCACAGCCGCCCACTACACCCCCTTAGAACATCAATTCTGTTTGCTTATTGCCTTTGTTAGAAACAGAGGCCTTTGTGGTAATGGAGCCCATTCTCCTGTGTACCCACCTTACCATTACGCCACGGACAAGGGACGCCTCCCAACGGTGGCTCACACAGCTACAAATGCCTCTCTGCTAAAATGGTAATGGTACCTTCAGGAACAGGCTAAACCTGATGTGATGGGTCTTTCCAAACTGCAAGAGTATATGGCTTCCCCGCTCCTCACTCCCCTGCCCACAGACCTTGAAGAACTGATGGACAGTGTCTTCAGTGCTTGAGTCTCTGGTAGCCCCTGGAAGAGCTGATGGAATGAGAAGGGGGACTGTGTATTTCCCCGATGGCAGCACCATCACCATACCCAGTGGAGCCCATTGGAGAGCAGCAGCACACCATCCTGCCAGTGGCACCATGCTTATCAAAGACGGCCAGTCGGGTCAGCTCAGCTCTCTGAGCTTGTAGCAATACAAATGGCTGTGCCGAGCACCACTGCCCATGACAAGCCTCTTGTCCATATTTTTACTGATTCGTGGGAGGTAGCTAACAGGATAAAGTATTGGTCAAGCCAATGGCAGCAGAACAATTTTCCCATTCAAGGCCATCCCATTTGGGCTGCCCCAATTTGAAGAGACACTGGCCAGGCACTAGTCACAGTTAAGGTTACCCACCTTTCAGCACATTCAAAGGCTACCACTCCAGAGACTGTCTTTAACCGAAAGTGACAGCCCTGGTGCATATCCAGGTCACCACCAGTTGGGGCTCTCGGCCACCAATTCTTGACCAAACCCTCCGCCGCTCCACCCACCACCACCAGCAAACCACTGCCCTCCTCCAGCCCCCTGCACATATGCATCAATCAATCCTGGGCTCCACCATTCTGACCTTTCTTAGTCACCACTTCCATGCTCCTTATTCCCTGGCCAAACTGTCCCATATCTCTTCAAGTCATGGGGGAGCTGCTGCCACAGTGACCTGGACCCACCACAGGGCATTCTGCTTGTTCTAAACTGCAAATTATGCTCCCAAACACTGCACGCTGTCCTGTCATGCTTCGGTTCTATGAGAGGACCGCCCTTTTAGCCTCTGACAGGTGGATTTCATAGGGCCACTTGCTCTGTCAGTGAGCACTATCCACTTCACAATTGCATGTGTGGATCCCTTTAGTGGCCTATTGCTTGCTACACCCACCAGGAACACCTCTACAGAGCAGATAATCTCTTTCTTTTCTAAGTACATCCTGTCCCCATTCTGGCCCTGCAGACACCATTGACTCAGATCAAGGATCTCATTTTACTACCCATGTAACAGTGCTGGGCTAGCACTGGGCTCTCCTACAGGGCATCCAGTGGTACTTTCATCTCTCAAGTTGCTCCTTAAGTTACAGGGCGGTAATTGGACTCCTTTTAAATGGACTTTCCAGTTGCCAGGGGCAATTACCACTTTAGACTCTAGGCCACATGGCCAGCATGATCCTCACACCAACTGGGCTCCCCGGGCCATGCTGCCTGTGATTGTGATCATGGGGGAATCTGATGCCTTCATCTTACAGGACAATATTATCTACATATTCCCCAACTGTTTTGAGTCCCTTTACAGATTTAAAATGTTGATCATCTCACCTTCTAATACTCATTGGTGACCAAATCAGGGACGAGTGGTTAGCTACGACCCCCTAGTCATAGTTAGTCCTGGCCCATTAGAAAAACACAGACCCACTGTGCTACTCCTGAAGCACACTTACCAGCTGGATATGCAAATTCCACCTGAAAGTCCAGTGTAATAGTGGCTTTAGTGGATGGCTCATTTCTCCTAACCATAGCTCCCCAAAGGAGGTGGAAATAATTGCACTGGGACCCACAGAAGGGATGGTGTAGAGCTCTAAAAGGGGAAGAGGCACTCAATCTGGTTGACACCAGCAACATCAGAAGATGACAGCAAGGCGATACAATTACACCACTTGGCCCTACCCCACTTTGGAGGAGGCTACCCATGAACTGTTGACCCACAATAAATCTTCACTATGGGGCAGTCAGTGGGCAGGTGCACAACGATAAAATACAGATGCTCACTGCTGCTGGCCTTACTCTGTGCCTTGTGTGCCATCTGGGTCATGGGGATTCTCTTCCACCCAGAGAAGCAATGTTAGAAAGTTGCTGGACCATACAGCACTCGCCCACAATTGTACCCCAGTGTGGGGGGACAGCAAGAGTTGGAAGTCAGCCCTTAGAGGGGCTGTACCCAAAAGTCTCCAAGTATGGATGCTAGCTTAAAGGCCACCATGTTCATCCTGACCTCTGGGCACTGATCATTACATGGACCTGATTTCAAACCTAATTGGCTGATCAGCTTATGCAGTTCAGACCCATCTCTGGTAATATAGAGCCAAACGTTAAATTGTCAGGAGCATATGACTAAATTTTCTTTAAACCAAGCTACACAGGTGCCTCCAACCCTTACTATTTTTTAAAAAGATTTATTTATTTATTTATTTATTCGGGGGGGCGTGCATGAGCAGGAGGGGTAGAGGGAGAAGGAAAGAGAGAGAGAAAAGCAGACTCCACGCTGAGTGCAGAGCCCAACGTGGGGCTTGATCTCACACACTTAGATCACAACCTGAGCCAAAACCAAGAGTCAGACGCTTAACTGACTGCACCACCCAGGCGCCCCTTCAACCCTTACTATTTGTGAATGGAGACCTCCTTGGAGAATAGTACTGCCTAATTATTTACAAGGTGCATCCCAAGGACCCCCAAAATTTACTGAAAATGCTCCCAACAGTTCAAGCAGACCTTAATCTGGGCACCCCAAATCTATGCAACCTTATTAAGGTCCCTTGACCCTTCAGTTCCCCTCCTGAGTAACCACCTGAGAGAGCCACCTCTCTCTGGGATGCCTCCCTCCACCTGCGACACCTTGGACATGACAATACCCAAGCCTACAACCTCATCCCAAACACTGCCTCTGCAACCTTCCAGTATAGCAAAGATGACACCCAGGAAGACACAGCAGCTGATGAGGGCGAGCACTCCCCAGGACTTGGTTGCTGAACCGGATGCCTGTTTATCTGAATTCCCTGCTGATGACCCCCTTGAGTGACGTTTTGCACTTAACTGTGTGTTTACCCCAGAGCCCCTTGCCGGTCGCTATGCTTGCTTCTCAGGTGTGAGGTGGTACTCTGGCTGTCAAGGTGCTCTCCGCTGTGCGTGTGAGCTTTGGAAGGCCAAGGTATATGACCATTTCACAACCTTCCGGGGGCCCCTTTAAACCCTTCACTCAGATGCTTGCCCTCACCACACCCATTAGATTGACCCGCACTATCCATCCTACCGGGAGTCCATGAATTTAATTTCCATTGAGAGGACCCCTTCCTGGCTGAAGATCCTGCCACCACCATAGCAGCCCCCTCTACACCTTCTAGAAGGACCACAGTTACAGGGTACCTCTCTACAGGGGACCCTTCCCCACGGCCACCACTCAGAGCTCCCGTTCAAGCCTTCCAATAGTCTTAATATTTTTATACAATGGACAGAAATCAAAGCTCACTTTTGGGGGCTGCTGTAACTGCTGGGTGTGTCACTGGACTCCACCAAGGCTCTTTCCCATTAGTGGTCTACCCAGCTGATTTATTGACTCGGCCCTCCTTTGGCCAACAGAAGGCACTTTCCCAGTCCCTGCAGCCAGCAGCTCTCTGCAGTGCTCAACTGCTCCCACGCAGGATACTTTGCAAGACAGTACGTAGCACCTGGCAGGAGCCCGCACACGCCCTTTCCAATCCTCCCTATCTCCCCAGGAACCAATGCCACTTGGATGAATACGAACTAGACTGTGTCCCCAGGAGCACAATCCCCATGGTCTTGGGCCTCAAGGCCCAGACATTTAGGGGAAACCTCAACTTATTTCAGGTACCTTGATCAAGCACTTGATGTCCACTGTGGGTCCAGTGCCCTGAGGCATCTCACACATATGTGGTTCTCCATGTGTGCACATCTCCTTCCCTCAACCTCCAACGCATTTGCGTCCCTGCTGGCCCTGGGAAATCCCATCTGTATCAGTGCACTTTAGTCTCCCTGGGACTATCCTTTCAAACCACTGGATGGAACCCTCAATCTGTCCTTCTGCCTCCCTGACATCAAAAGTGTGCAGCATTCACCCCCATTATGTTGGGCGTGGGCCTGGTAGTCTGCCTCACAGGGACTGGGCAAGGTGCTGCCGCATTAGGCACCTAAAAGCAAATGATTAAGGCCAACACCAGCCTGTCAGCCACCTTGGCTGCTACACCAAAGCCTAATCTTAATGCAATGACAACATGATTCTGAGCAGAGATGGTTTGGAGAACCATTTAGCTTCAGATTACTTACTGGCCGAGGAAGGTGTATGCACCATAGAGGGAGCCAACTGCTGTATGTGTATTAATAATTCTGGACAAATTCAGAGAAACTTATGAAAGGCGGCCCAACAGGTACACGTGTTTCAGAACTTCACCCAAGTTTGTAACCAAACAACTACCTTAACCTTACCCAAGGGCTTTATTTTCTTGGCCAGATCTCAACAAAAGAAGGCAATGGTTATGGACAGGATTTCAAACTTTCATTTGTCTACTGATACTGCTGATTGGCATTTTTGCTTTGCTCAGATGTTTCATGTGCTGGGTGACCAAAACTCTGACAGTGGTTTTTACTATCCACCATCTTGACGGTGCCTAGAATTTTCCCTAAAGATTAATACCTAAGCATCACGCGGTCAATTGTGATGAGAAAAACAACTTTTTTTTGTTGTTTCTGAGTTGCTGCTCAGGCATTTTACAGCATGATAAGCCTACTCACACCCAGAGTCTGAACATTAGATAAGACCTTGAGTTTAGGATTCCCACGCTAAGTTCCTGCTTAGCTTTTCCCAGAGCACCTTTTAAAATAACCACTTAGGAGGCGACTGGCTGGCTCAGTCGGTGGAGCATATGACTCTTGATCTTGGGGTTATGAGTTCGAGCCCCACGTTGGGTGTAGAGATTACTTAAAAATAAAAATCGTTAGGGGAGCCTCAGTGGCTCAGTCAGTTGGGCGTCTAACTCTTGGTTTCGGCTCAGGTCATGATCTCAGGGTCATGAGATCGAGCTCCATGTCGGCTCCATGCTCAACAGGGAGTCTGCTTGAGATTCTCTCTCCCTCTCCCTCTGCCCCCCACACTCACTCGCTTTGTCTCTCTAAAATAAATAAATATCTTTAAATAAATAAATAAATATCTTTAAAATAGCCACTTAGGAAGTAAGTCCTCGAAAAATTAGTAACCTTGGCCTCAACCACTTCATAAGTAGTAGGTGCTTGCTACTTTGCTCTCTATCTCCTGCTCATCGATGACCTGGGATAGAGGACCACTCAGGTGCTACGGGAGCTACTTGCCAATCCCTATGGGGGTTGCTTGTGCCCTCTCATTCTGCAGGTCATAATCTGCATATTCATACACCAGCTCTAGCTCCCCACCACAGTAGGGTAGGTCTGTGTGCAGGCCAACCAAAGTCAAAGGAGATGACTTTCGTCTTTCCTAGACCCTGTACTATGCATAGTGTACCTCTTCCATCCCTTCCCAATAGTAAGAGAAAAGAATCCTAAGGGAGTAGAATGCAAAGCAAGTAATCTTTGACTAAAGGAAAGTTTCAGGAAAAGGTTTGAGGGGGAGAGAATATACCATCCTAAAATATGCTTCTTTGGCATAGGGATTATTTTAGGCTGATTATTTCTAAGAAACAGCAGACACAGGAGAAGTTCTGAAAATGGGAGTTGAAGTCCTTCTGTAAGAGTCATTTACATTTTATAGGCAATCTCCATTTGTAAGAGTCTCTCTCTCTCTCTGTATCAAGAAGACAATGATTCTAAATCTCTAAGAACTCTCATCAGTGGAGAAGGCAGACTTACTTTACCACTGTTTACTGTGCTTTCCCTGACAGTCTCCCACAACTCTGTCCCCACCTCTCACCCCAACATCTTCTTTTGTCTTTAGCTGGAGATGTTATCTAAAATAGTGACTTGGGCCATTCTGGAGAGATACTCAGTTTTCCTGGGTCTTTCCCATGTACACAGGAGATATACATGTTATAAAACTTGTTTGTTTTCCTCCTGTTAATGTGTCTTTTATTTTTTTTATTTTGTTATGTTAATCACCATACATTACATCATTAGTTTTTGATGTAGTGTTCCATGATTCATTGTTTGCGTGTAACACCCAGTGCTCCATTCAGTACATGCTTAATCTGTCTTTTATTGCAGGGTGTGGTTCAGCCAAGAATTTAGAAGGGTAGAGGGAAAATGATTTTTCCTCCCCTACAGGTTCATTAACTTTCTTAGAAACAGACCTCATAGGATTATCTCAGAATGGATGAATGAATGAGTAAATGAATAAATGAATAAATCTAAATTGTTTCTCCCTCTTTTTAAATGTATGGCCCGTTTCATTAATATATTGCATTAGTGGTTCAAAAATGCTTATGTTCAGTAATCATAAATTTCCCTTTTTGCTTGTAAAAATCTCTACACATATAAAAGACAAGTCTTGGTAACAAAGCAAAACTAAATTTTTCCATTTCATGTCCTGATACGTCAACAAGGTAGTAAATTGACTTCCTAGCAAGTAAGAAAAAATTTACAATAATTCATCAGAAAATAAAACTGTCTATGAAGAAACTTGAATTGGGGTAAGCACCAAAACTCAAGGAACATAACCATTTAGATCTGAGGTGACCATATGCCCCATCTGCTCTGGACCAGAATCTTGGTTTATGCCTATTATCCTAGCATGATTATTAAGCATGCTCACTGTCACTCTCAAAAATGGCAGTTCGGACAATAAGTTATACATCACCCTAACTGGAGACAAAAAGGTTTCTAGACAATCTCTGACAAAGAGAACTTTCCGGTTTTCAGAAACACTGGTATTACAGAGGTGCTCTGCACAATTGGTTTTTAGGCTCACAAATTTTGAAAGAGTTAATAACATTTTCACTTCCACAGTTGTAAAGTAATAAAGACTGATCAACACTGAATATTTATGAAATAAATACAAAGCCCTGCCTTGCAACCTATATCTGGGAACTCCCCTCTCCACCTCTACCCCCAATCTAAGGATCCATGAGAATGGCACAGTGATTCAGCATTTCTAAGGCATTCATTAAAATGTGCTTGAGTGCAATGAAATCAGGAGAGGAAAAAAGGTACCTAATACACAGATATTAAAATCAAAACTTCTTTTATAAAAGCAAAAATGATGAAATTCTATAGATTCTCTCTTACTGAAACATTTGTAAAGCAGCTAAACTGACAAGTATCTCTCATCACTATTATTAGGCAAATCATCCTAAGATACAGCAGAAAACATGGCACACTTTTTGTCAACTAGTTTAAGAGAGGCTTAAAAAAACAGAAATAAAAGGGAAATCACAGAGCACAAAGGGAAATTTCAGGGCATCCACGATACAAGCTACTGTTTATACTTGTGTGGGGGCACCTTTTAGAACCTTGCTTATCTCATTTTTGTGTCTCCTGGAGGACAGACCATGTCTTGTTCATCCTTGTACCCCTTATCTCTTATCTCTGAATCTTTAGCCTACTCCTTTGCACAAGAGAAATGTGCAACAATTGTTTGTTCAATTAAACTCATAAGAAAAGGAGAAAAATGCTCTCAAATATAATTTCCGTCTATGCATTTTTTTCTAAGATAAAAGAACAGCTCCCCCCCCCCCCCCCCCCCCCCCCTGGAGGGTGGAAATGGAGAAGAATCATTTCAACTGCAAGTATGTGTTCCATAGTGAGAAATCTATATGAGTGGCAGGAGAAAGTTTAGCAAACCTTATTATCATAAAAATTAAGATATAGAGTAGTCAAACCATGTCGCCCCCCACAAAGCCCAACATAACATTCGACCAGAAGACAGGCATCAGCATTGCCTCCAAAACTTGAGTTATAAAAATATTCCACTGAGATTTTTTTTTTTTTAAGTCTCAGCTCAGGAGGGCTTGAGCATTCTTTGAACTGGGCTTTAAGGCAGTTTTTGGTTTTGTTTTGTTCTGTTTTTTGTTCCTCCAGCACCCTATGCAAAGACACTGGAGTTTGAGAACCTGCCATTCAACCGTAGAAGATCTCTTTAATTAGGAAAGCCATAAAATGGGCCCCAATTCATTTATCAAGAGGGTCTTGGAGTCTTCTTCCTTAAAATCACCACCCACTCCTCCTTTCAACAAGCCAAATGGGCAGACAGGATCCAGGAGTCAACCCATGAAGTTACATAGGAGCAGAAGTCGTAGGGGGGTACAACCACTTCATAATACTGCTCCAATAATAGTCTATACAAAGGAAGCATTTTCTCAGAAACCTGACTTGTAAAAAAATAATAAAAATGAAATGTTCAGGCTTCTTGAAGTTCATATTAACTGTTTTACAATCTTGGGAAAGACACCCAAAAGCCTTAAATTTCTAACTCCCCATTTGTAAAATGGGAGTAAATACCATTACAACTTACCTATATTTTAGAAAACTAATAAAAACAATGATATAAATCACAGATAGTTTTCTTAAATTCTAGATGTTAGACAGTTACTACTTTTCTCCATTGGACAGGTATAGTCCAGAGTAAAATACTTGACATACAGACTCTATTCTCTGCTCCTGATAGAGAACAGAGGCACGGATGACTGACCCATTGTGTAAATCTGCTTGGTGTCCAAAATATTACTAACTCAAATAAAGAACAGTAAGCAAGAAAAAAAGATCCTTCAAACTCTTTGGACATTAAGTCCCTTCATCTTCTGTTGAATGCCTTGTTAAAAATCAGTGGCACTTTCTGAACCAACCTGAAAGTAAAGCAACCACTCACAATGAATGCAGATAAAGTCTTGAAAGACTCTGCTGGCCCAAACTGGTCTCTACATTATATAAACTGTTTATATTTGCCATAATCTCTTAAAATGTCAAATTGTTTGCCTACTGAAAACACATCAGGAAAAAAAAAAGTATTATTTCCTATTGATCAATTAAAGAAATTTAAAATTAAATTTAAACACTCAATTTCTAAGTGAAGAACTGATAGGCAAACTGCAGACAAATAGGCTATATAGCTATCTTGTGTGTGCAGCCTGGAAGCAGTTTTCATCATGGGAGGTAGAACACTGCAGCCTTATATAAAGCCTCATAGATATAAGTCAGGACTATAAACATACTCACTTAACGCCTGTCCAGTGCCCAATGCACCTGAAAGATACCTGGACCACATTCCAGCTATGAGTTTAAAAAGCCGTAAGAAAATTCAAGTTCCACATTAGAGTCAGAGAGAAAAAAAACGAACAGCAATCCTATCGCAGGAGATCCCAGGTTTACTTCCTCCAGTTTCTCCCCTATCATAATATTAATTGATTTACTAATAAAATGCTGCAGTAAAATTTGTGACATCAGATTCTGGCAGAAAATCAAATCAAAGGAAAACTCTTCACGGCAGCTACTTTTGCATGCCTACCTTGTTATGTTTTTGCTGGTGTCTTGCCTTTGTGTCAAGAACATGATAAGGGCTTTCCGAGTCTTGGTTGATGTAATATATGAGTCTTGAAGGCAGCGTGAGTTCTTTCTGCATTGCATTGCTGTAACTGATTTTACTGCTGCTATTCCGTTGCAATGTGTTGTCCTCATCTGCCAGGACTCCCGAATTTTTTTCTGCAGTTTCATTCCAGTGTGGAGCTGGGGGGGAGAGGGGGTGCACAAAGATACACAAATACACACATATACCCTATAAACATTTAAGTACTACGATGTGTTTTTCCATTAATTGCGAAAACAAAGTTTTCTATGTCTAAGCAGGTAAGAAGTAGAGACACAGCAAAGCAAGTTATCGAAACAGTGAAATGGCCTGGATAGGTTAACAGTCAATGAGGCTTATACAATAATGTACTATTTCTTCCTATTTGTGTTTTATATGTACATTTCTAACCAGTCTCAAATCTATACTTCTGAGTATGGGGAGCGGGGGTGGGGCGCGGCATGGACTTGAAGGAAGACATTAAATGAACATGCTCAGAGGTTCTGTTCTGACCCTCATGTCCACCCCTTCTCTGGAGTCTACAGGAGCTCCATGGGACTCTGACTAGAAGTATCCCATCCGAGAGCTAAGAACGCTTGCTCCTAAGATAACTTGAGTGCTGAATTCATGGATTCGGGTTGTTAATTGATTCATTAAACAAAACAGGCAATTCCTTTCGCTTTAAACTTTGAGATGAGCAAAACTCCTTTGCCATAGAGGGAAGCAGATGCTAGCCGCTCTCCAATTGCTTTCATTTTTCTGCCGAGGCCAGCTTTCTGCTTCCACTGATTTCCAATCAACCATGTATTGACTATCATATTATCTTAATTGTTCATTATGATGACGAGCATTTTGAGAATTACAAACCAAAGGTTTATACCTCCGAAGTTTCCCTCCCCCATCTTAATTCCAACAGCAGTGAATAAACCCAGTAGGCGATTTGAGGAAACAGCACATTACCCCTAATTATTATTACATCCTCCCGCATTCGCATTCAGGCTCTCCACCCAAGAAGCAACTTGCTCCCTCGCTGCATTTACCGGCCACTGGTTTCCCCCTCTGCCAAGTTGCAGAGATCGCTGAGGGACCCCGCATCCACTAATTACCTTCCAGTGGAACCGACAGTAATTGGAATGGGTTTTTAGTGAATGCAACAGAAATGGACTTCAAAAAGTGAACTGGAATGAACGGGGGCTTGGGAAAGAGAGGTAGAGAGGCAGGCAGGGTGACTGGGAAAGGCCGAGCCCGGGACGTGTCCGGAGCGCACGGACCCGCGTGCCCTTCGCTTTCCTCTGCAGGGCCCCGCGGGCAAGGCAATGCAAAGGGCACCGGGGCCATACCCACCGCTGGGTGCAGCAGCCCCCCAGGCGCGGGGCCGGGACGAGGTGGCGAGAGGAGGCAGCAGGAGAAGGACGAGGAGCAGGCGGCAGGGCGGCGCGCGGGCCAGGGCGCGGGCAGGCGCCGGGCCGGCGGGGCGGCCGTGGGGGCCGCCGGAGGCTCGGGGAAGGCTGTAGCCCGCCAGGGGCGGCCGCCGGGAGCTGCTGCCGGGCGGCTTCATGGCTCATAGCTCCCGGGCGCCGCTCGGTGTGGCCCGCGAGAGCGCCGGGCTAGGCTGCGGGGAGGCTGCGGGCGGAGCCGATCACGCCGGCTCGGCGCGCATGGTGCGGCCGCGGGCAGGGGGTCGGGGCTCGCGACTCGGGACTAGAGGCTGGGCGGCGCCCCCTCCCCTACTCGCCTCTCAGCCCCTCCCGGGCGGCCGCTGAAGAGTCCGGGGGTCCTAGTCGCTCCGCCAACTTGGAGCCTCCCCAGATGCTCCTCCCTCCCTGCGGCGGGCGCGGCCGCTCCAGCAACTGCGGGGGCTGCTGCTGGGGCTGAGGATGCTGAGACGGCGCGTGAGAGCGAGCGGCGCGGGGGCGCGCGGCGCGGGGGTGCGCCCCGCCCTCGAGAGCGCGCCCGAGCGCGCCTTCGGGTCCTGAGGCTGATGCTGATGCTGATACTGATGCTGTTGCTGTTGCTATTGCCTGGCACAGGACGCACTGCGCATGCTTTATCGTGGAGGGAAAAGGGGGGGCGGGGGGGGGAAGCAACAGAGTGATGCAGCATCCCAGGCAGCATTAGAGGTGACGGTGGCATCTTCAGAGGTGGGGGCAGGAGAGGGGGAAGGCTGGCAATCAGAGATTAGCCAGAGGGGAAGAAAGAAGCGTGAGGGGGTTTCCTGGCCCGAGACAAAGATGATCTGGAGGAAACACTCAACCAGAGAAATCTACCTGCCTCTTCCACCACCCCAAATCTTACATAGTCCCCCCTCCCCCCATTCCAACCCCCTCCTTCTCCGGGAGAAAGTAAGGCCAAGCATTTCCTTCCTAATCCTTTATTTCCTTTCTTCAAATAAATATAAAGGATTGCGGCCAGGGAGGTAAAAATAGCGCTGCTCCTCATTCAGCTCACTCCTAGCGGGTGAAGCGAGGGCTGCGAGGCACGTTTGCTGGTTGCAGGCTGGCGGGGGCTGGAGGGCGCGCTGAGCTGGGCGGCCTCGCGGAGAGTCAGACCTCCTGCGCAGGAATCCCCAGAGCTGGGGCGCTCCACCCGGGCCTCTGTCCCCTGTGCCTATGCCTAAGGGGCTTTGCGGAAAGCAGAAGAAACCGGAAGATGTTTGCTCAAAAGTTCAGAAAACGTGACTGGGGGGTATTTGGGAAGACTTAGAAATTCTGGAAGCAAGAAATATGGAGATTAGAAACTAAGTGTATGGCAGCTATTTGGGCAAATCCATCATTTGACAACCATGTGGGTGGGCATGCACTGGAGAGGACACATTTCAAATTTTGAGATCTAATCCTGACTTTTGCAGAGAAAGGGGGAGCTTTTACTCTTGCTGCTGTAAAAAAAAAAAAAAAAAAAAAGTAAATTGAGAGTCCCTGAGTTAGGTAGGTTAGCAGCCACTAACTCCTATGGTTGGTTCCAAATCAGGGCCTGTGGCATGTTTCTGCCCCCAAATTCCCACAATGCAAGCATTCGTTTATTCATCCATCCAGTGACAGTGAGTAATAACAACATTGTCTTACTCCATTATTTGTATATAAAATGGAGATTATAAAATCTACTGTGGGGGATCCGGAATTCCACAAGTAAAAGAAAAAATACGAGTATAAAGCACCATAGTGATGACAGGGCTTAGTGTTGTTAACCATATTCTCCACTCCAAAAGGGTCAGAACAAGTCTTCCCAAAATGTGCCACTTTGGCATGTGGACTATTTTGGAAACCCTGTGGGCTCAAGAGAAAATTTTGCCCCTTCCTTAGCTACCTAGGAGAATTTAAATTGGAGGTCTCTCCCAGAATAAGATTACCAGGGATTACTTTTTCTGAGTGATCCCCTGTACAGCAGTGCAAACATCTAATTACCAAATATCTGCTTTTATTTTTATTGCCTTGTGAATTGCCCTCCTCCCCTCTGAAGCCCCCAGCACCCATCCCATTCCTTAGCCCAGGAGAGCAGATACATCTCATTTTACCTTTCTGTCTTTAGAACTCTCATGTATGTGGAGTGCCTGTATGTATGAAATTTAATTTATTTTTCTCCTTTAATCTGTCTCATGTCAATTTAACTCTTAGACCGGCCATAGGAACCTTCGAAGTACATGGGAAAATTTTTCCACCCCAACAACCTCCACTTAACAAAGAAGGAAGAGGGAAGGAGGGGGGGATAGAGAAAGCAGAAGGGAAGGAGAAAGGCAGACACTTATACAGAGATCAAAGATCACAGAGTTGTTACGGGGTTAAACACTAATATTAGCTCTTCCACTCTATATCAGAGCTAGGATATTAACTATCACACATTCAATGTAAACTTGTAATTGATGCTACTTCCCCCAAATGAAGGCAACAGTAATGTTCCCTTTGGCTCAGTATTGTGTCCCTAGCACCTAGCACAATGTTTGTGGCACAGAGAAGGCTCTCAGAAAATACATCATGAATGAATAAACAAAAAGTGTGCAGTGCACTATGGCAGGAATCACACTGGTACAGGCTGGTGAACACTCCCACCTCCCTGTAGTTCCTACTTGTAGGTCAGTGTTCTTGGAGGTGTCTCAAGACAAGCATGCCCTGGCTAGGTTCTCCCAACTTATATTTGGTTTCATGATATAATCTTGAAAAAGGGCTTGGGAGAAAGGAGGTGTACAAGGAATGAGAAGAAAGAAGGAAATGAAAGGGGAAAGATGCTGAGATGTAGTTTTTTGAAAGGACTCTCTTGCAATTGAGTGCATCTCAAAACCTATTCCAATAAATAAAGCTATGTGTCAACCTGAACCAACTGAACACCCACCAGTTTAAGCCCCATTCCATGCACTTGGGGAACAGCATGAGGACTCATATCAGTTTCAAATAAGGAGCGGGAGTTTTTACAAAGCAGGATGTCGTCTTTTGCACTATCATCAAAAGACTGCATTTATTTGTAAAACTTTAATGTTTACAGACATGGCTGGAGGCAAGATAATGTATCAGCAAATGAGACTGTGAGTTAGAGAAGGAGTAAATCCCTCAGAAAAATTTACCAGAAGCTTGATCCTTAAACCATATATTTAAGGGAAGGTTAAAAACAGAATCGAATATTCTTTAAGTGGATAATGTGTTAGATTTAGTAATAGTCTCATTAGGTAGTTTGGAATATTTATGGTTATACAGTTTAGTTCCAAATATTTTCTATGCTCTCATGATATTTAATAACTTTGTTAATCGCTACCTGCTGCTTTGCTCTATATTCGTGTTTGTGCATACCACCTTTCCACTAAACTGGGCTGCATCGTGATCATCCCTGGTCCCCAGAGCCTATGATATAGTACCCAGAATGGAGTCCGCATTTGACCAATGTGTGTTGAGTAGAGGGCCAGTCACAGGCAGGAGAGGGAAAGATTCAGCAAGCTGGACTAGAATGTAGAAAGGAATGTACCAGAAGTTTGAGTGCTGTGATGGCTCTGGTTAGATATGTGTGCTGGATCCCACGGGCATCCAGGACCATTGGAGTGGCCTGGTCAATGCAGCAGACATGAGAAACTGTCGCAGTCGTAGGTGAAGGCAAGAGGCCAGAAGGTCCAGGGGAAGGAAATTACACCAGGGGATGTAGACCCCAAGTGAACACAAATAAGAGTGTGTGAGACCAGTGCCCAGAAAGATTAGCCATACTGCTCATAAACATTGTTCCACTGGTCTGGTCCTGAAAGATACCAGAAGTCCTCTCTTGGCTACAGTCTGTTGCAGGGGCAGAACTGGACCCACTTTGTAACCAGTGAGATAACTGGGCCTGGTCAGGAGCACGTAAAAGTAGGGGTAGGGGGCACCTGCGTAGCTCAGTCGGGTTAAGCATCTGCCTCCAGCTCAGTTCATGATCCCAGGGTCCTGATCAGCAGGGAGCCTGCTTCTCCCTCTCCCCCCTGCTCATGCTCTCTCCCGCGCTCTCTCTCTCTCTCAAATAGATAATAAAATATTAAAAAAAAAAAAAAAAAAGGAAGGGGTAGAAATATTAGATTTGGAAGGCATCTGACTCTAAGGGGCTGAGACTGGGGGAGAAAGCAAATAAACGGATCGCAGAAAGAGGGCCTTAGAAGGCGAAAGCTGGAAAAAAAAAAAAAAAACAGGAGGGCAGTGTAACAGAGCAGATTCACAAGAGCAAGTAGAATGGAATAATCATGTGGCCAAAAAGCCAAGGTCGGAGAAGGCACGCAGCAAACTGGTGGATGGCGCTGAGGCCAAGGGGCGGTCTGCTGAGTGAAGCAAGAGCACGAACAACGACGGGGACGGCAGGGCTCCCATTCGGCAGAGCTGGCTGGGGTCAGATCCCGGGACAGATTCCGCTCTGGCAAGAGAGTTATTTGTTCCCCAAACTAATCACCCACATGAGAACTGGAATCATTTCTTGACAGATTCCGCTCTGGAAGGTTTCTCCTTCTCTTTTTAGAATGGCTGTGAACACTGACTTTACAAATGGAAATGAATATCACCAAGGACAGAAGACAATGTGCTTCTCAGGGAAAGTGAAAAAAGAGTGAGATCTATTATTGGTGCTTTCCACATGGTTCAAGGGTCAGCAAACATTTTCTATAAAGGGCCAGATAGTAAATATTTTAGGCCTTGTGTGCCATATGGTCTCTGACGCATATTCTTTTTTTTTTTACAACCCTTTTAAAAATGTAAAAAGCATGCAGCCTGCAGGCCCTCATTTGTCAACCTACCATTTTTAACTACATGTGTGTATAAATATCTATCTTAAGCTTAACATTTTTCATCAACTGCATTATCTCGTCTGCTTGTGAGCAGAAAAGCATGTGCAATAATAGACATGGTTCTAACTCCCAAAAAGCCACCTCTTTGCTGAAATTTAGCTATTCATCTCATTAACAATGCCTTTGTTTAATTCTTAATACACACGCATCCCTTGAAGGGATTCCTAAGGAGAGAAGCGTTCCTCTATTTAGAGATAATTCCTAGACTTAGACAATGGAGGGGAATGCCAGAAATCATTCTGCCCCCGCCCCCCAAAAAATACAGATACCGAAAAATCCCGGACTGTTCTCTTGTTTTGCCAAGATATATTTTCCAGTGAGCAGGGAAATGCTGAATATATGCTACAGTCATGACAGGTCAGGGGACGGAGTCACACGCGCAGTGGCAGCCCTTCCTGGAGCCTGTCACCATCCACGGGATCTGCCTGGATTCCTCAAAACTCAGTCCCGAGGAGGCTGAGGCAGCAAGTACGTTCTCCAGACACAGGGCCACGCCCGACGTCTCGGGCAACCTTCAAGTGCATGAAAAATAAGTCTGCAAGTCTATGTTAAATATACCTCTGCTCATGCTGAAGGATTGACCACAGTGGGACAATTTCGGAAGTCAAGAGGTAACTTCATTCCAACAGTCCTGGGGCAGGGAGGAAAGAATGCATTACCAAAACTGCAATGGCCACAGGCATTTCTAGTGGAAGAGTTAAACAGACAAAAATGTATCAGACTGTCAAAGCATGAACATATCTAAAGAAAGGTAACCACTGTTAAAAACCTAAAATTAAGTTCTGCATGGATTTGATGTTAAATGAAGGATAAAAACCTAAAATTAAGTTCTGCATGGATTTGATGTTAAATGAGGGATAATTAGGACTTCCTGACAGAACAGGATACATTTGAAAAACAATTTAATTTTTTTCCCACCATGCAAACACTAGGCTAGTTTATCCCACAGTTTGGAGCATTTACAAGCTGTAGCACAAAGGGATAAACAAGCATGTCCTGATGATTTGCGGTGATGACATGTGTTATTCAAAACTGGGAAGAATTGTGTTTATTAAGAATAATCTGAGTCAACACGTAATCATTAAGCCCTCACTGTGTCACAGAGCAACACTCGAAGGAAATTGCCACATACTAATTGGGTAGGTGGGCGGAAACCTCAACTACTTTTAGAGACAGCAAGTGAATTTTATCTGAGCAGGTTAGAACTCCAGCAGCAGAATTAATATACCAATGATAATCCCTAACATTTGCATAATAACAATAGTTAAGCCCTTTAATAATGTCTGCTTTAATAATTACTGCGCATTTACACATCACAAAGTGCTTTTATCTGTTTTATTTTATTTGATCCTCAATTCTGTGACACAGAGAGGGCAATTACTACTATTTTTTTAGAAGCTCCATCTTAGATGTGAGGATACTAAGGCTCACTGGTTTTGCAGTGATTCTCCATCCTGGCTGCACATCCAAATTACCTAGAGAGCTTTAACAACTTATCGATGCCTGACTATTTAGAATCTTCAAGAGTGGAATCCAACATCAGTGTTTTTAAAATCCTCCTGGATTAATTGAATGCGCAGCCAGGGTTAAAATGCACTGGGTCAAGGGATTTCCCAAGATCACTTCAGAACTGGAATTAGAACCCTGATTTCAAGTCCTGTTCTGTTCCCAAGGTCTTTTCCCTATGTCTGCTCTTTTCACAAGAGAAATACAAAAAAAAAAAAAAAAAACAGTTTAGTACAATTGTCACAGGATCTAAGAAAATATAGAATTAGGAAACATTTGAACCAGAAGTTACTTTGAGACCATCTAGGAATTCAAAGTTATTATTGTACAATTGTAGAAGCAAAGGAGCAGAGTTTCAGCTTGTTGCCCAAGGCCACATCAATCTGTGGCAGAGCTGGGACTGGATTCAGGTTTCCTTTCTCCAGGCTTTCCAGTACTTTCCATCATGCTTTGTATGTGGTTTGTTTAAAAAAAAACAAAAATTGGCAAAAATCCTGGTCACTCTACAATGTAATCCATTTCCTATCTCCCACAGGACCTTGCTTTGTAAAGACAAAGAAGGTTGTAGCTATGAGGTCTGGTCCCAATATGATCAGTCCCTCTACACCCAGTTCCATAGTTCAGCCACATAGAAAAGCCTCACGCTACAGCCCGGAAGTAGCCCAATATGAATGAAAAGTACTGTGGGGGGTGGTCTCACACATCTCTGGAGGTAATCCATCCAAATAAAATAGCTATCCCCACACAGGCACAGCCTCCTCCAATAGGACATCCCCTCCCAGAGATACATTTGCTACAAGTGATGAACCTACACTACTTCACTTGCCTTTCATGTCTCAAATATTTCCAAGGGGTAATTTTCTCATCTAGTGAATTTCTTGTACTACTTTCAGTGTATTCAGAATTCAACAACTGCAGCTTCTTAAATCCTGTTTTAGATAGTCCCAAGCTTGGTGAGAAACAGAAAAGAACACAGGAAAAAATAAAAACAAAATAATAACAAAATAACAAGGAGAAGGAGGAGGAGGAAGGAGAGGAATTATTTATACAGCACCTACCATGTGCCGGATACTGAGTTAAGCACTTTATCTGGATGATCTCATTTAATTTCATGCAACTCTATGAAGGAGCTACTATTGTAACCCCCCTTTTGACTGATGAGGGAACTGAGACTCACTTGTCTGCAGTCACGTGACTACTAGGAAGAAGAGCTGGGTCAGGAGCCATGTTTGCCTGACTCCAAAGCAGAAACTGCCACCCACACCAGAATGGCTCACAAACACTATCAATCTATCAAGTGTGATAATAAAATTTACCAAAAATATTACTAAAATTCAACCCTCTACCTATTTCACATTTAATTAACAATTAATTTGTTTAAAACCGGGGCTGAGAAACGCATTACTACATAATCTATTTGACCACTGCCCCAAAACCAAAAAACCTAAAATAGTCTCTTGGAAGGATCTATAATATTTTTAAATCATGGCACTTGGCTACAAATATAATTTTAGATTTTATTTTGTCTGTTTAAAACCACTGACATAAGGGCGCCTGGGTGGCTCAGTCCGTTAAGTGTCTGCCTTCAGCTCAGGTCATGATGCCAGAGTCCTCCCTTCAGCAGGGAGTCTGCTTCTCCCTCTGCCCCTCCTCCCACTCGTTCTCTCACTCTCTCTCTCTCTCTCTTAAATAAATAAATAATCTTTAAAAAGAAAAAAAACCTACTGACATATTGATTCTTACACGGAACTGTTCTGAATTATGTCCCTCACTCCACATTAGAGATTTCTGAATGTAGACATTCTATACAATTATTTGCATAATTCCAAAACAAAACCTAACTATGGACCAGACATTGGTTTCTTACACTGAAGTACCACTCCAGAAGAGAGGGCCAAGATCCTCACTTACTAGAGAATTTAATTTTTTCTAAATTTTAAATTAACCACATAGCCACCCATTAGATTTAGTTTAATCTGATCAATATTATAATTAGCAACATTTATTAATCCACCCTATGAAACAATATTAGATTTTGCCAACATATTAACATGTTGAGATTTCTAAAGACGTAACTATGAAAGCTTAAACCTTGATTAGTGTCATTATATATGTGTATTCTGTTATTCTAAGGCAAAAAGAACAGCTAAGATTTATAGAGCTCCTTAGATCACATAATATGCTTTTGCTCACCTTTTGTTGTTCACTATACTGCAGCATGTAAATTAAAACCAAGCTGGCTGGATTATCTCTGTTAGCTTGCCATGGGATTAGACTATTCATGTCATGGATACAGACATGGTTAGAGATAGAGAATAAATGATAGACACAATCACTTCTCCAGAAGGAAAAGAGAAAACTCGAGGATTCTCCAGAGACGTTTTAAGACTTTTTATTTGCTATTCTGATAAATTATCTGAGGGGTAGATTGCATGCCAAAATGCCCTATCCTGCAGAAAACATTAAGTTCTTCCATGTAAGAAAATGTTTGAGCGAACTGAGATAAACTATAAACAAATTTCTTGAGGCTGTGTGACATGGCCAAAAAAAACAACTAATAAAAGAATGTTATTATCAACAAGTTTTGGAATAAGTAATCTAAACTATTTACATATCTAAATAGCTATGCATCCCACCTTCAAACATCCCTGCACACATGGAAGATTATCCAAGTTAGAGCTGGCAATAACACTCACATGCATGCACATGCGTGCACACACGTACACAAACTCCTTCAACTCCAACGTGGGAAACAGACTGTGGAGTTGACTGTCCCCTGAATAAAACAACTTCATCTAAAAATGACAACAAAACAATATGGATAATCAAATAGAAAATATGATCAAAATTACACCAAATTATGATGTACAAACCCTATAAAGGAATTAAACATGATCCAGGGAAAAGCATTTTAAATGACCAAGCTGCTGCCAGATGAAAACACCTAAAAAAATAAGAACCATACCATCTGGCATGATAAAGAATGAGAGAGGATATTTTCAAAGATTTTAACATCATGATCAGTGTAGATAAGGTGAGCATAACCATCCAAATCCTAAAGTATTTTCATGAAGGGGTAGCATCTGAAATTTGAGAAATAAATTTTGTGCAGATAACAAGTAGCACCCCACGTAGTGTTAAATTGTGGACCCCTCTTTGGAAATGTTCCCTGCTCAGAGATCTCCCCACTTACGAAAGTTTTCTAAGAAATCGGTTCCCATGATTATGTCTACACTTCATGGTCTTGCTCCCCAAGTTCCTCTCCAAATCCAGCCATAGCTTGTTCATTTAGAATCAGGTACTTGACCTAAGATGGACCACTCACAGTGTTTCATCTTCCAGGCACACTTGATTGGTTCACTATGGCCCATCAAGTCCTTACTTGAAACTTTTTTTTATTAAGACTTTTTTAGAGCAGCTTAAGGTTTGCAGCAAAATTGAGGGAAAGGTACAGAAATTCCCCATATACTCCCTGTCCCCACACATGCATAGCCTCCTCCAATTTGACATCCCCTCCCAGAGGTACATTTATTACAAGTGATGAACCTACACTGACACATAATCACCAAACGTCCATAACTATCACTCTTGGTTGTTGTACATTCTATGGATATAGACAAATGTACAACATATATCCATCATTATGGTATCATACAGAGTATTTTCACTGCCCTAGAAATCGTCAGTGCTTTGCCTATTCATCCCTTCTTGCCCCAACTCTGGACAACTACTGAACTTTTTACTATCTCCATACTTTTGCCTTTTCCAGAATGACATATAGTTGGAATCCTATATTACGTATCCTTTTCAGATTCGCTTCTTTCACTTGTTAGTACGCATTTTACAGTTCCATCATGTTTTTTCATAGCTTGATAGCTCATTTATTTGTAGTGTTGTATAATATTCCATTGTCTGAAAGCACCACAGTTTATTTATCCATGCGCCTACTGAAGTATATCTTGGTTGCTTCCAAGTTCTGGCAATTATGAATAAAGCTGCTATAAACATCTGTGTGCAGGTTTTTGTGTGAACATAAGTTTTCAATTCCTTTGGGTAAATACCAAGAAGCACGTTTGCTGGATCTTATGGTAAAAAT
Organism: Phoca vitulina; assembly: GCF_004348235.1. NCBI lineage: Eukaryota > Metazoa > Chordata > Mammalia > Carnivora > Phocidae > Phoca > Phoca vitulina. Next base: position 29,273,651 of record NW_022589704.1, read on the forward strand.
ATGTTGAGTTTTTAAGAAACCACCAAACTGTCTTCCAAAGTGAATGTTCCATTTTGCTTTCCCACCAGCAATGAATGAGAGCTTCTGTTCCATCTTCTCACCAGCATTGGTGCCATCAGTGTTGTAGATTTTGGCCATTATAATAGGTGTATAGTGGTATCTCATTGTTGCTTTAATTTGCATTTCCCTGATGGTATATGACGTGGAGCATCTTTTCATACACTTATTTCCATCTATATATCTTCTTTGGTGAGATGTTTGTTCAGGTCTTTGGCCCATTATTGTTGAATTTTAAGCACTCTTCGTATATTTGGGATAACAGTCCTTTATCAAATGTGTCTTTCGAAAATATTTTGTTTCCTCTGTGGCTTGTCTTTTTCTTCTCTTGACATTGATTGTTTTCTGCAGAGCATAAGTTTTTAATTTTAATGAAGTCCAGCTTATCAATTATTTCTTTCATGGATTGTACCTTTGTAATATCCACAAAATAAGCTGATGAGATTTTGATTGGGATTATACTGAATCTGTAGATCTAGTTGGGAAGAATTAACATCTTGACAATATTAAGTCTTCCCACCATAAACGAGAAATATTTCTCCTTTGTTTTTATTCATCAGGGTTTTGTAGTTTCCCTCATATAGATCATATATATTTGGTTAGATTTATATGTATGCATTTTACTTTTGGAGGTGCTAATATAAATAGTATTGTATTTTTAATTTCAAATTCCACTTATTCATTGCTAGTACATAGGAAATCAGTTGACTTTTGTATATTAACCTTGTGTCCTGCAATTTTGCTATACTTGCTTATTAGTTCCAGGATTTTTTTGTTGAGGCTTTTGTATTTTCTACATAGATGATCATATCATTTGTGAACAAATTTTGTCTTACTTTTCCTTCCCTATCTGTATACCTTTATTTCCTTTTCTTGTGTTATTGCATTAGCTAGAATTTCCAGTATAATGTTGTAAAGGAGTGGGGAGAGGAGACTTCCTTGTCTTGTAGGAACTTTTCTTACATTGAAACTAGAAAAAGAGAGTGGGTCCCTCTATGGGGATATAAAGTTCAGCATTTTTGTTCCCCATTGTAAAGAAATTGAGGATAGTGCCCATTTGCAATGAGAAGCACTAAGAGGATCCTAATTAGGAGAACAGAAAATTTATTTTCCAAACTGAGAAACTTTTGAGAGTGAAACAGGTGCTATTAATGCTTAAGCCAAGAGAGGAGGCATAAACCAGAAATGTCTCAGAAAAAGCCAGGTGTATGGTCCCCCTAGTCCTTACTAATAGACAACAATGAAAGAATTGAACAATGCTCAATCTTACATGACTTTTGTATGCAGAATTTGAATATTGCAAAGGCTGGTTTTGAAAAAAAAAAAAATTTCACCTTAATTGTAGTACTAAAGTTAACTAAATGATATTCTATTATTTCTGGTTGCTATAAAGAAACATTAAAAAAAAATAGGGGCACCTGGTTGGCTCAGTTGGTAGAGCATGCAACTCTTGATCTCAGGGTCATGAGTTCAGGCCCCTTGTTGAGCATAGAACTTACTTTAAAAAAACAAAAATAGCAAAAAGATAGTATAATTGACATGAAGCTGGGATGCCCAGAAGTCCCCTTAATAAGGGCTTGTTGCTCTAACTGCTGGGAGTGGTGGCAGCAGACACCCTGAGATGTCAGTCCATTTAGGGATTGCTTCAGTGGCAGAGAGTATTATCACTCCCAGGGGTGCCCAAGATCACACTATTCCATGGGTGATCCACATTCAACTGGTCAAGGGAGGGATATAAAGGCCTGACCATTTTGAAAAAAAGAGGAAGGACTCAAATAAACAAAATCATTAATGAAAAAGGAGGAATAACAACCAACATCACAGAAATACAAACAATCGTAAAAGAATATTATGAAAAATTAACTTAGAAGAAATGGATACATTCTTAGAAATGTATAACCTACCAAAACTGAAACAGGAAGAAATAGAAAATTTGAACAGACCAATTACTAGCAATGAAATTAAATCAGTAATCAAAAACTCCAACAAACAAAAGTGCAGGGCCTGACGGCTTTACAGGCAAATTCCTTCCACCAAACATTTAAAGAAGAGTTAGTACTTATTCTTCTCAAACTCCAAAAAATAGAAGAGGAAGGAAAACTTCCAAATTCATTTTAGAGACCAGCATTACCCTGATATCAAAACCAGATAAAGACACCACAAAAATGAGAACTACAGGCCAATATCCCTGATGAACATAGATGCAAAGAGTCTCAACAAAATACTAGCAAACCAAATCCAACAATACATTAAAAAAAAAAAAATCATTCACCACAATCAAGTGGGATTCATTCCCAGGATGGAAGGGTGGTTCAGTATTCATAAATCAATCAGTGTGATACATCACATCAATAAGAGAAAGGATAAAAACCATATGCTCATTTCAATAGATGCAGAAAAAGCATTAGACAAAGTACAACATCCACTCATGAGAAAAGCCCTCAACAAAGTAGGGTTAGAGAGAACATACCTCAACATAATAAAAGCCTTATATGAAAAGCCCACAGCCAATATCATACTCAAGAGGGAAACACTGAGAACTTCTCCACTAAGGTCAGGAACAAGACAAGGATGTCCACTCTTACCACTTTAATCAATATAGTACTGCAAGTCCTAGCCACAGCCATCAGAGAACAAAAAGAAATAAAAGGCATCAGAATTGGTAAGGAAGAAGTAAAACTTTCACTATTTGCAGATAATATGATACTATATATAGAAAACCCTAAAGACTCCACCAAAAAACTACTAGAACTGGTATACAAATTCAGTAAAGTTACAGGACACAAAATCAATGTACAGAAATCTGTTGCAATTCTATACACTAATAATGAAGCAACAGAAAGAGAAATTAAGAAAACAATCCCAAGGGCACCTGGGTGGCTCAGTCGTTAAGCATCTGCCTTCGGCTCTGGTCATGATCCCAGTGTCCTGGGATCGAGCCCTACATCGGGCTCCCTGCTCCACGAGAAGCCTGCTTCTCCCTCTCCCACTCCCCCTGCTTGTGTTCCCTCTATCGCTGTGTCTCTCTCTGTCAAATAAATAAATAAATAAATAAAATCTTAAAAAAAAAAGAAAACAATCCCATCTATAACTGCACCAAAAATAATAAAATATGTAGGAATAAACTTAACCAAAGAGGTGAAAGATCTGTACTCTGAAAACTAGAAAACACTGATGAAAGAAATTGAAGACAACACAAAGAAATGGAAAGACATTCCATTCTCGTGGATTGGAAGAACAAATATTAAAATGTCTATACTACCATGTCTATTATGCAAGCCCTATCAAAATACCAATACCATTTTTCACAGAACTAGATAGAACAAACAATCCTAAAATTTGTATGGAACCACTAAAGACCCCAAAGAGAGCAATCCTGAAAAAGAAAAACAAAACTCGAGGTATCACAATTCCAGACTTCAGGTTATATTATAAAGCTGCAGTAAGCAAAACAGTATGGTACTGGCACAAAAATAGACACATAGATCAATAGAATAGAATAGAAAACCCAGAAATAAACCCACAATTATATGGTCAATTAATCTTGAACAAGGAGGCAAGAATAGCCAATGGGAAAAAGACAGTCCTTCAACAAATGGAGTTGGGAAAACTGAACAGCTACATGCAAAAGAATGAAACTGGACCACTTTCTTATACCATACACAAAAATAAACTCAAAATGTATTAAGGACCTAAATGTGAGACCTGAAACAATAAAAATCCTAGAAGAGAGCACAGGCAGAGATTTCTCTGACATCAGCCATAGAAACTTCTTTCTGGGTATGTCTCCTGAGGCAAGGATAATAAAAGCAAAAATAAACTATCAAAATAAAAAGCTTCTGCACAGTGAAAAAAAACAATCAACAAAACTAAAAAGCAGCCTACTGAATTGGAGAAGATATTTGCAAATGATATATCTCATAAAGGGCTAGTATCCAAAATATATAAAGAACTGATACAACCCAACCCCCCAAAAAACAAATAATCTAATTAAAAAATGGGTGGAAGACACGAACAGACATTTCTCCAAAGAAGACATATAGATGGCCAACAGACACATAAAAAGATGCTCAACATCACTCATCATTGGGAAGGAGGGTCATGGGGGCCCACCGCAGGAGTCTGCAGGGTTTGGAGACTCGAAGCAGGCACATACCTGAGATAGAAATGCTCAGACACAGGCTGACTGAGCATGGAGTGCAGATGGAGACCAGGGAGACAGGAGTGATCGGCTGCTTTTCCCTGAGTGCACTGAAGAATCGGGGATGGGAGCTCTTGGCTCCAGGGCTGGAGATTGGGAGGCCACCATTTTCATTTTCATCCTCTAAAGCTGTGAGGAAAGCCTTCACATAACAAAAGCCACATAGAGCAATCCCAGAGCAGATTACTTAGCCTGGCCCCCTGGCAAGGGTGGTGCAATCCAACCGGGGCAAAGACACCTGAGAATCAGTGCACCAGGCACCTCCCCGAGAAGATCAGCAAGAACATCCAGCTAAAACCAAGTTTACTGATCACACAGAACTACAAAACTCCAGTGCTAGGGGAAAATAGTATATAGAATTCATGGGTTTTTTTTCATGAATCCTAGTCTTTCAATTTTAATTTTTTTCTCTTTCCTTTTCAACCAATTTTTTATTTTATCAACTCTTTTAAGTCTTTTTTAATTTTCATTTTTACAGTTACATTCTATCCTTTCATCATATTTAATTTTATTTTTGTACATATATAAGTTTTTCTTTCTTTACAGTTTTGGGATCTAGTTTTCTATCAAACAGCCCAAAATACACATAGGATCCAGTGTATTGCTGCTCTGTTCTGTTCACCTGTCTATATTCTCTTTCTTTTTTTTTATTTTATTTTTATTTCTTTTTTGGTTTTGGGTCTATTCTGATTTGTCTAGAGTATATTTCTCTGGGGTCGTTGTTGCCATTTTAGTATTTTGTTCTTTTGTTCATCTATTCTTCTCTGGGCAGAATGACAAGACAGAAAAACTCACCTCAAAAAAGAGAACAAGAGTCAGTACTGACTACCAGAGACTTAATCAGTATGGATATAAGTAAGATGTTAGAACCAGAGTTCAGAATAACAATTATAAAGATAGTAGATGGGCTTGGGGCGCCTTGGTGGCTCAGTCATTAAGCATCTGCCTTCGGCTCAGGTCATGATCCCAGGGTCCTGGGATTTGACCCCACATCGGGCTCCCTGCTCAGCAGGGAGTCTGCTTCTCCCTCTCCCACTCCCCCTGCTTGTGTTCCTGCTCTTGCTATCTCTCTCTCTGTCAAATAAATATATAAAATCTTTGAAGAAAAAAAAGATAGTAGATGGGCTTGAAAAAAGCATAGAAGACACTAAAGAATCCCTTTCTGGAGAAATAAAAAGAACTAAAATCTAACCAAGTCAAAATCAAAAAGGCTATGAATGAGATGCAATCAAAAATGGAGGCTCTAACTGCTATCCTCTAACTGAGAATAAATGAGGCAGAGGAGAGAATTAGAAAACAAAATGATGGAGAATAAAGAAGCTGAGAAAAAGAGAAACAACTACTGGATTGCAAGGAGAAAATTGGAGAGATAAGTGATACCATAAAGTAGAATAATTTTAAAATAATTAGGATCCCTAGAAGAAGAGGAAGGGGGAGGCAGAAGATATAATGGAGCAAATTATAGCAGAGAACTTCCCTACTCTGGGGAAGGAAACAGGCATTCAAGTCCAGGGCTGCAAGGGTGGCTCAACATCCTCAAATCAATCAATATGATACACTACATTAATTAAAGAAAGGACAAGAACCCTATGATTCATACAATACATGCAGAAAAAGCATTTGATAAAGCACAGCATCCTTTCTTGATTAAAGCTCTTCACAGTGTAGGGATATAGGGAACATACCTCAATATCATAAAAGCCATATACAGAAAATCCACAGCAAATATCATTCTTAATGGGGAAAAACTGAGAGCTTTTCCTCTAAGGTCAGGAACATGACAGGAATGTCCACTATCACTAGTACTAGAAGTCCTAGTCTCAGAAATCAGACAACAAAAAGAAATAAAAGGCATCCAAATCAGCAAAGAATAAGTCAAACTCTCACTCTTTGTGGATGACATGATACTCTATGTGGAAAACCCAAAAGACTCCACCGCAAAATTGCTTGAACTCATACAGGAATTCAGCAATGTGGCAGGATATAAAATCAATGCAAAGAAATCAGTGGCATTTCTATACACTCACAATGAGACAGAAGAAAGAGAAATTAAGGAGTCAATCCCATTTACAATTGCACCCAAAACCATAAGATACCTAGGAATAAACCTAACCAAAGAGGCAAAGGATCTGTACTCAGAAAACTAGAGAACATTCATGAAAGAAATTGAGGAAGACAGAAAGAAATGGAAAAACTTCCATGCTCATGGACTGGAAGAACAAATATTGTGAAAATGTCTATGCTACCTAGAGCAATCTACACATTTAATGCAATCCCTATCAAAATACCATCAACTTTTTTCACAGAGCTGGAACAAATAATCCTAAAATTTGTATGGAACCAAAAAGGACCCCGAATAGTCAAAGGAATGTTGAAAAAGAAAAGCAAAGCTGGTGGCATCACAATTCTGGACTTCAAGCTCTATTACAAAGCCGTCATCATCAAGACAGTATGGTACTGGCACAAAAACAGACACATAGATCAATGGAACAGAATAGAGAACCCGGAAATGGACCCTCAACCCTATGGTCAACTAATCTTCAACAAAGCAAGAAAGAATATCCAATGGAAAAAAGACAGTCTCTTCAACAAATGGTGTTGGGAAAATTGGACAGCCACATGCAGAAGAATGAAACTGGGCCATTTCCTTATACCACACACAAAAATAGACTCAAAATGGATGAAAGCCCTAAATGTGAGACAGGAACCCATCAAAATCCTTGAAGAGAACATAGGCAACAACCTCTGTAACCTCAGCCACAGCAACTTCTCGCTAGACACGTCTCTAAAGACAAGTGAAACAGAGGCAAAAATGAACTATTGGGACTTCAACAAGATAAGAAGCTTTTGCACAGCCAAGGAAACAATCAACAAAACCAAAAAACAACCGACAGAATGGGAGAAGATATTTGCAAATGTCTTATCAAATAAAGGGCTAGTATCCAAAATCTATAAAGAACTTATCAAACTCAACACCCAAAGAACAAATAATCCAATCAAGAAATGGGCAGAAGACATGAACAGACATTTCTGCAAAGAAGACATCCAAATGGCCAACAAACACATGACAAAATGCTGAACATCACTTGGCATCAGGGAAATACAATCAAAACCACAATGAGATACCACCTCACACCAGTCAGAATGGCTAAAATTAACAAATCAGGAAACAACAGATGTTGGCAAGAATGTGGAGAAAGAGGAACCCTCCTACACTGTTGGTGGGAATGCAAGCTGGTGCAGCCACTCTGGAAAGCAGTATGGAGGTTCCTCAAAAAGTTGAAAATAGAGCTACCCTATGACCCAGCAATTGCACTACTGGGTATTTACCCCAAAGATACAAATGTAGTGATCCGAAGGGGTACGTGCACCCCTATGTTTATAGCAGCAATGTCCACAATAGCCAAACTATGGAAAGAGCCAAGATGTCCACCTACAGAAGAATGGATATAGAAGATGTGAGATATATATATATATAAACACCCACAGTGGAAATGGAATACTACTCAGCCATCAAAAAAATTAAATCTTACCATTTGCAACGACGTGGATGGAACTAGAGGTTATTATGTTAAGTGAAATAAGTCAATCAAAGAAAGACAATCATCATATGATCTCACTCATATGTGGAATTTAAGAAACAAAACAGAGGATCATAGAGGAAGGGAGGGAAAAATAAAACAAGATAAAATCAGAGCGGGAGACAAACCATAAGAGACTCTTAATCATAGGAAATAAACTTAGGGTTGCTGGAGGGGACAGAGGTGGGAGGAGGGGGTAACTGGGTGATGAACATTAAGGAGGACATGTGATGTGGGGTTTGAGTCCCACATTGGGCTCTACACTGGGCATGGAGCCTACTAAACAAACAAACAAGAAATAACAAGTGTTGGTGAAGATGTGGAGAAATTGGAACCCTTGTCCACTGTTGGAAGGGATGGAAACTGATACAGCCACAGTGAAAAACAGTATGGAGTTTCCTAAAAAATTAAAATTGGATTTACCATGTGATCCAGCAACCCTACTTCTAGGTAAATATCTGAAGGAAGTGAAATCACTATCTTGAAGAGATACCTGCACCACCATATTCATTGTAGCATTATTCACAATAGCCAAGACATTAAAACAACCTAAGTATCCATCAACATATAAATGGGTAAAGAAAATGTGGTATATATACACATAGAATATTATTCAACCATAATGAAGAAGGAAATCTGGCCATTCACAACAACATGGATTGACCTTAGGACATTATGCTAAGTGAAATAAGTCAGGCAGAGAAAGACAAATATTGCATAATCTCACTTATGTGGAATCTAAAAATGCTGAACTCATAGAAACAGAGAGTAGAATAGTGATTGCCAAGGGCTGGGGCTGGGGGAAATGGAGAGTGGTCAAAGGGTACAAAGTTCTGGTTATAAGATGATTAAGTTCTAGGGATCTAATGTATAGCACAATGACTATAGTTAACAATGCTGTATTATATATTTGAGACTTGCTAAGAGAGTAAATCATAAAAAGTAACTATGTGAGGTTGATAAGGAAAATCTGTGTCCTAAGATGGCTGACCAAGCTAGCAAGAGAGTCCCAGTCCTTGTCCCGGGGCTCTTCTGGGTTCTCTCCCTGCCCCGCTTCACGCACGTGCCAAAAGTGCCAAGTACGTGGAAGTACAAGTGTATAAATTGCCCCCTTTGTTTGTGCTCGGGGCTCACACCTTTGGAGACCACTCTCCTCTGAGCCTGCCAGCATTAAATAAACCTCCTATCCTCCAAGATCTCCGGGTGCTGCTTGGTTCTTCCATCGGGTAATCCAGTCCAGGTTCCATAACATTTGGTTCCCTGACTGGGAAACCCAACTGCGCTGGCCCAATGTTGCCACCAGTTTGGGGGCAACAGTGGGGTGGTGACCGAATGAGGGATTCTAATGGAGGACGTGCGCCCTGCCTAATTTTTGGCAGTCTCCTGCCCTGGTCGCTTCGGGCCAGCCCCACTCCGCTGTTCCTGCCAGACTCGAGGAGACTTGGCAGGTGAGGACCTGGTCCCAACGTCAGATTCCGGTAAGGCCTGGGGCCCCAAGACCCAGACAGGCCCATCCCCACTGGGGTGGAGGGGGAGCCTGATCACCTCCCAGAGACCTCTTAGAGGTCTCACAAGTAGGGATTCCCAGGGAGGGAATGTAATAACTTCTGGAGTGTGAATGTGCAGTCCGACCCAGCTTGCTCAAGCGGACTGATTCTGTGACTCCACGGGCAGGCACCCTTAAGGTCTCCAGAAGCCTATGGAGTCTGAGTGGGCCCGTCTGCGATTCCATGGTGAATGGCATACAGTCTATGGCGGCATCGGAACAGTTTCCGATCATAAGTCACAACGCTGAGATGGCTACGGCTAAGCCTCACCTAAGCTCCTTTAGGACATGGCCAGATGGGCATCTGATTGGTCTCCTCATCTCAGGAGGCACCCTCCCTTTGTCTGTCTCTGCACCACCGCACACGGGGACATCACCATAGGGTCAGGGCAGAATAAACCTATGGTTCTAGAGACCATGATCAAAAATTTCAAGAAGGGGTTTTCAGGAGACTATGGAGTCAGGATGAACCCCAGCAAATTGAGAACCCTATGTGAATTGGAATGGCCCACCTTTGATGTCAGGTGGCCTTCAGAAGGGACATTGGATGTCCCAACAATTCGTCCAGTATGGCGAGTCATAATAGGAGAACCACGACACCCTGACCAGTTTCCATACATTGACTCCTGGCTAGGAATTGCTCAGATCCTTCCCCGCTGGGTGCGATTCACTTGCAATAGGCAGGGACAGGCCAGGGTCTTAATCAATCGCCTCATCCAAGCGACCTAAAGAAAATCAGCAAAAGCCCCAGTCTCCACAAATCCTAGCCAGAGATCCCGAGGATGAACCAACCATGCCCCCAAGACTGCCTACACCTGGCCCTTCAGCTCCAGACACTCTGCCGCCATTGGTTTCACCAGCGCCCCCAGGCCCAAAAGATCCACTTTCTCCAGGACCAGCAGCCAGGCTGCACCCCAAGCCAGGTGCAAGCGCCCTCCAAATGCCAGTAGGAGAGATGCGGGAACCCGAGAGGCATGATGAAGATGGACGGTCCAACCCGGCCATTCCATGATGTATTATCAGCCCTTCTCCACCACCAACCTCCTCAAATGGAAACATAATACCCCATCCTACTCTGAGAAAACACAGGCTATGATAGACCTCATAGAATCCCTCTTCCAGACTCATCGGCCAACCTGGGAAGACCGCCAACAGTCACTCCGCACCCTGTTTAACACAGAGGAAAGGAGGAGAATAATGAAAGTTGCACAGCAGTACCTAGAAGAGCACCCACTAGCGGGAGTCATCGACCCTGCTGCCTGGGCTAATACGGCCGCACCCAAGGAGTGACCAGCATGGGACTTCACCACAACCGAGGGACAGGCCCACATCCGCTGGTCCCAGGAGGCCCTCCTCTGGGGAATCCGGGCAGGAGCTAAGAAACCCATGAACATGACTAAGGTATCCTCGGTCACTCCATAACCAGGAGAGTCCCCTGGGGACTACTACGAAAGACTATGTAAAGCCTACAGGATATACACTCCATTTGACCCCGAGACACAGGAAAGCCAACAGATGATAAACACCTCCTTCATGGCTCAGGCCGCCCCAGACATCAGAAAAAAACTTCAGAAACTAGAGGGTTTTGCTGGAATGAACATCACCCAACTAATAGAGATTGCCAATAAGGTCTACATGAACAGGGAGGTCTCAGCCGAATGGGAAGCCGACAAAAGATGAAAAAGAAAGTCAGCCTCCCTGCCGCCACACTGAAAGAAAAGGGCAACACAAAGATGGGGAGACCCCAACCACTGAAAGGAGGGAAGCCCAGAACCCCCTTGGCAAGGGATCAATGTACCTACTGTAAAGAGAAAGGGCATTGGAAAAACGAATGTTCCAACCAGGGAAAGGCTCAAAAGCCCAGCTGCTACAAGGAAGAACCCCGAGAGGAGGACCTCATAGGCCTTGCAGGAATGGACTCAGACTGAGGGGGACTGGTCTCTTTCCTCCTTGGTCCCCATGAGCCCACAGTCAGAATGAAGGTGGGGGGCCAACCAGTGACTTTTATGGTTGATACTGGGGCCAAGCACTCTGTTGTCACCTCCCCAGTGGCACCTTTCAGCAAAAGGACTGCAACCATCCTGGAGGTCACTGGGACGCGGGTGATACAATAGCCCTTTTGCCAGGCTCACCAGTGGGAACTCAGGGGCCACAAGGTCCGACACGAATTCCTTTATCTGCCTGATTGCCCTATCCCTCTCCTGGGCTGAGACATACTCTCCAAGCTTAGGGCTCAGATAACCTTTGAGCCCAATGGACACACTAGCCTCCAATTGAACCCAAGGCAAGAGGAGATGGGGTCTCTAATACTAACAATTACCACACCGAGGGAAGAAAAATGGAGGCTATTCTGTGCCCAGGCCCAACTGAGCAGCCCACCGAAGTTCAGACTCGCCTTCCCTTCAGTATGGGCTGAAAACAACCCACCTGGACTAGCCCAGAATCAGGCCCCTATCATTGTTGAACTGATCCCAGGAGCCCAACCTCAGAGGCAAAGGCAATACCCCCTTCCACAAGAAGCTAAGATCGACATCCAAGAACATCTGACCAAACTCAAAGAAGCAGGTTTTCTAGTCGAGTGCCAGTCGGCCTGGAATACCCCACTCCTGCCAGTCAAGAAGCCAGGAGGGGGATACCGACCAGTTCAAGACCTGTGGGCCATAAACAAGGTGACCATCTCTCTGCACCCAGTGGTCCCGAATCCATACACCCTCCTCAGCCAAATCTCAGGGTCGGCCAGATGGTTCACTCGCCTAGATTTGAAGGATGCCTCCTTCTGCCTCCACTTAGCTCCCCAGAGCCAGCCCGAATATTTGCCTTTGAATGGTCTGAACGTGATACAGGGCGCCAGATGCACCTGACTTGGACGCGCCTCCTGCAGGGGTTTAAAAACTCACCAACCCTCTTTGGAGAAGTGCTGTTGCGGACCTCACCAGCTTCCCAAGGGAGGCCACATGATGCACCCTCCTCCATTATGTGGATGACTCCTCCTCGCCAGTGACACACGAGAAGACTGCACAAAAGGCACAAAGGCCCTCCTAACAGCTCCTGTCAGACTCGGGATACCAAGCCTCATGGAAGAAGGCACAAATCTGCCAAAAACAGGTCCAATACCTTGGTTTCCTCCTCATCCAAGGGAAAAGAGCACTAGGGCCAGAGAGGAAAAGGGTCATCATCTCCCTGCCACAGCCCCAGACAAAAAGGGGCCTATGAGAATTCCTGGGGGCTGCAGGATTCTGCCGCATCTGGATCCCTGGGTTCTCGGCAATAGCAAGACCCCTTTATGATCTCTTAGGGGGAACAGATCGAGAACCCCCTGCCTGGACTGAGGAAGCAGAAGCCGCTTTCACAGAGATAAAGACCACCCTGGAGCGGGCTCCAGCCCTGGGTCTACCAGATATAGAAAAACCCTTCAATCTCTTTGTGCATGAAAAGGAAAAATTAGTACTCAGGGTACTCACCCAGACTGTTGGACCCTAGCAATGGCCAGTTGCTTACCTGTCAAAGAAGCTGGACCCTGTGGCAGCGGGATGGCCACAGTGCCTCAGGGCGCTGGCAGCCACAGTCCTACTCATCAAGGAGGCAGACAAATTTACCCTGGCAAGAACCTAACGTCAAGGTCCCTCATGCAGTTGTGTCCCTCATGAACGCACAGGGACACCGCTTCCTTTCCAACTCTCGGCTAGCACAATACCAAGGGCTCCTCTGCAAAAACCCACGGGTCACCCTCAAAACAGTAAGGACATTAAATCCAGCAACCTTTCTCCCCATGGAAGAGGGGGAACCAGACCATGACTGTTCCGAGGTGACTGATGAAGTCTACGTGAGCCGTCCATACCTGCGGGATCAAGCCATAAAGAATCCAGAGCTCACGCTGTTAAGTGATGGCAGCAGTTACCTACAAGAGGGTGCCCGGAAATCAGGTTATGCAGTAACCACAACCACTGGAGTCCTAGAAGCTAAGGCATTACCAGTTGGATTGTCAGCTCAATGGGCTGAATCATATGCCTTAGTCCGAGCCCTGCCCCTCGGTGAAGGCAAGCGAATCAACATCTATACTGACTCTCGGTACACCTTTGCTACTGTACATATACATGGAGCCATCTACAAGGAAAGGGGCCTCCTAAATACAGCAGGAAAAGCTATTAAGAACAAAGAGGACATACTGAGACTCCTCAAAGCCATCTGGCTTCCAAAGGAAGTAGCAATCCTGCACTGTAAGGGACACCAGAAAGGAGACGACCCCATAGCGTGGGGAAATCATCTGGCAGATGAGGCAGCCAAGACCGCAGCCAGTGAGGACATGGACAGAGCCCCTTCCCTCACCATGGCCCTAACACCCCCAGAAGAAGTCCCTCCACCCAGTTACACTAAAAACGAAAAGGAATGGGCCATGGCTGAGGGAGCCACGCTGACTGAAAAGGGATGGTGGATGATGCCAGATGGGAGCATCTTTGTTCCAACAGCAACTGGAGGGCATCTAGACAAGGAATACCACCAACTCACTCATCTGGGAAAAACTGCATTAGAGGCCCTTCTCAAGAAGCACTACTACATCAGTCAGCTGCCAGCACTGTGCTGAGCAATGAGTGAACGATGTGTAACATGTGCTAAAAATAATGCTCGGTCTGTACCACAGCCCCCGCCAGGTGTCCAGAGGATGGGAGCAACCCCCTTCAAAGATCTAGAGGTAGACTTCACAGATGTGCAGCCGAGCAGGGGGTTCAGATATCTCCTAGTAATAGTACGCACATACTCTGGGTGGGTCGAAGCCTTCCTGACTAGGACAGAGCAAAGCCACGAAGTAGCTAAAGTCCTCTTGCAGGAGATCGTGCCCCGGTTCGGCCTGCCATTAACAATCCATAGTGACAATGGACCCGCATTTGTGGCAGACATTGTACAGGTCTTGACCAAATCTCTCAACATCACCTGGAGACTCCACACCACTTACTGGCCCCAAAGTTCAGGGAAAGTAGAGTGAATGAATCCCACCCTCAAGGGAATCGTAACAAAGTTTTGTCAGGAGACTAAATTCCCATGACCGGATCTGCTACCCCTAGGTCCCCTGCATGCTAACTGCAGCTCGGGACATCAGGTTTCTCCCCATTCGAATTAATATGTGGATGGCCTCCCCTGTGCTTGGGAAGCCTTCCAGGAAACTTGCATCAGTTTGGAAATAAAGGGACAAAGGAGCAGCTTCAGGTCCTGGGGGCCACCCTAAATAAATTACAAAAGTATACCATCAAGAGGTCCCCAATCTCCTTAGGGTCTCAGGTACACTCCTTCCAGACAGGGGACTCAGTTTGGGTCAAAGACTGGAAGAAAGACGCCCTCAAACTGCAGTGGACAAGGACCCACACTGTTGTTCTAACCACCCCTACTGCCCTCAAGGTCTCAGGTGTCCCTCCATGGGTCCACCACTCCAGAGTGAAGAAAGCTCATCATTCGGATGAGAAGCCATGCCAGTGGAGAGTCCAGCCAGACTTCACAAACCCACTCTGGCTTCACTTTCGATGAGACCCACCAACTGATGAACACCTGCTCGTGTTCCCTGCCTCTCATCGGTGTGATTTCCCTCATCTTGGTAGTCGGACTCTGCACTGTTGCCCCTCCTGACTGGACTTTCCCCTAGATGCTTACTATTGTCATTGCTTATTGGGTGTCCCTAGGGTGTATTACTGCACTTACTTGTCCACAGGTTTCATTTGCTGAGGGTTAGCCACGATGGCTCCTTCTACCTAAGGTCATAGATCCCACTTTTACTGGCCCTCTGCTGTCTACTCCTGAGCGCATTTCACCATGGTTTTCCTGGCCCCAGTCAGTCCTGGTCTTCTGCTACCTGGTGTGCTGTTCCTCCGCCCTGCCTCTAGCTTGCCTGGCCAGGGAAGGGGGGCAAACTCTCGTATCATCATTACTGGCAAATGGACTTCCCAGCTTATCCCCCTCAATCCCTCATCAGCACCCCCACTGATTTCTTCCACCTGGGATGGGCACACACCAAAGGTTAACCTCCATTTTGATGGATGCCAGCTTCTTGATACCTCCTGGGAACCTCATAGACGGTGTTCCTACCATGGCCCTCACTCTGGTTACTGGCTGATAGATATCTACATCTGTGGGGGCCTATGCCTCAACAGCCAAACACCTGCCCTCAGTTCTGCTCGCAAGCCTGGGGGTGTGAGCCCCATCACTGGCCACAGTTGGGTCTGTGTGCCTAACAACACTTTTCTGGCTTGTGATCAAGGTGTATACATCTGCATCACCCCAGACCATCAATCATGCACGCTTGTTAATCTTTTACCCAATCTTTCAGGCCTCCCCGGGAGCAATGCCCCACTCATATGGAGACCTCCTAGCTGCCCTCGATGCTCCCCCACGGCCAGCCCTCTTATTGTGAGCCTGCTGGCTGCATCAGGTGTTGCCCTCGGCGCCACTGGCGTCAGGATGTCTCAGGTTCAGTACCAGGGGTTAACTCAACAACTCATGGTGGATTTTTCTGCCCTCACTCAGTCGGCCCTGAGGGGGGCTCTGCCTCTTCTTACAGAAGGAATGTTGTTTCTATGCTAATGAGTCGGGGGTGGTCCAAGAAATTCTAACCCAGTTACAGGAACGAGTACATTGCCGGTGGGAAACACTCCAGTGGACAACTTGGTGGGATACCCTCTCACAACGGTTCCCTTGGTTTGCCCCCTTTGTCGGCCCCCTCTTATTGCTTCTCTTCATAGTAGCATTTGGTCCTTGTATTCTTAATGCCCTTACTGGGTTTATCACTACTCAAATTGCTAAAATCAGGCTCCAGTTACTCCTTACTATTGCCCCTTAGAAGATGAAAATGATGCCCTCTAAACTAGGTGTTTAAAGGGGCATCAAAGGAGGGGAATGATAAGGAAAATCTGTGTCCTAAGATGGCCGACTGAGCCAGCGAGAGTGCCAGTCCTTGCCCTGGGGCTCTTCCGGGTTCTTCTCCCTGCTCTGCTTCCCACTCACACCAATCCGGGTTCTTCTCCCTGCCCCCTTCACACATGCACCAAAAGTGCCAAGTATGCAGAAGTAGAAGTGTATAAATTGCCCCCTTTGTTTGTGCTCAGGGCTCAGACCTTTGGAGATCACTCTCCTCTAAGCCTGCTGGCGTGCCTCTTGGTTCTTCCATTGGGCGATCTAGTCCAGGTTCTGTAACAAGGTGATGGAGGTGTTAATTAATCTTATTGTGCTAATCATTTCATAATATATACATGTATCAAATCATCACATTGTACACTTTAAACTTACACAATGTTATATGTCAATTATCTCAATAAAGCTGGAAAGAGAAAAAGAGAGACACACCCTAAGGGATCTCCTGCATGCCAGACATACTCCTTACCTCCATTGTGGTGTAGTCCAATTTTCCTTTGGTAGTAAGGATCATTTATCCCAGCCAGAACATTAACTCTCTTCTTTGCCGATTGATCCAGAGGCATGAGTAGTTTAAAGTGGCTGGAAAGCAATCTTAACTTCCAGTTTAATGGAATCACCGGTATGTCTCCTGATGGAAGCATTCCTCCCTTTGGAACTAAGACCTCTAGGCAAGCAGACAATAAAGGCATAGGAACAGGAAGCAAAATTTTGCCAGTAGGTTACTATGGGTAATGGTGACTGGTGTCACTCCTATTTCCACCACTTGTTTCCTGGACCCATGATTTCTGGCTTTGGGAGAAATAGCACCGTATATTAAATGCTGATTCCGGGCACATACAGCCTTCTGCAGAACCTTGCCCCAGGTTGGCACTGTAACAAACTCTTCATAAGGCCATTCCACCATTCTGTCAAACCAACTGCTTCAGGATGGTGGGGAACATTGTAAGATCAATGAATTCCATGAGCATAGGCCACTGCCACACTTCTGCTGTGAAGTGATTTCCTCAATCCAAAGCAATGCTGTGCAGAACACCATGCCAGTGGGTAGGCATTCTGTAAGTCCACAGATGGTAGTTTTGGCAGAAGCACTGCATACAGGAAGGCAAATCCATATCCAGAATAAGTTTCCATTCCAGAAAGATCATGGGCATTTGGGCCACATTCTTCATGTAGCTTACTAGTGCTTTCGGGGCCTGCTCAGGCCGAATCACGTATATACTACTTTCATTTGGTGATGGAGTATTGCTGTGCAAATCCAACTTTATGGCGTGGTAGGAGATAATACCCAGTTCATGATGGGTAGTTCAGTGTATAAGTTAATTTAGTTTCCCGTGGTTAAGTCTTCAGTCTCTACTAAGGCTCAGTAGCATGTCAAGAGTTGTCTCAAAAGGGGAGTAGTTACCTGCAGAGGATGACAGGACTATGCTCCAAAATCTTAAGGGTCTGTGCTGCAATTTGCCTTTAGGGGCACAACAAAGACTCCAAATAGCATCCCTATCTGCCTGTGGTACCTCTAGAACCATTGGATATACAGCCACCTGGAGCTATTGCAGAGTCTTACCTTGTTCTGGGCCCCACTCAAAACTAGCAACTTTTTGAACCACTCAGTAAATGGACCAGAGTAGCATATGTAAGGGAGGAATACCTTGCCTCCAAAATCCAAAACGGTCAACTGGGTGTTGTGCCTCTTTTCTGGTTAAAGAAGAGGCTGACAACATATCCTTCACCCTAAAGGAATAACAAGTACACACCCCATACCACTGGACCCCTGGAAATTTCACTGAGGTAGAAGTGCCCTGAATTTTAGCTGGATTTATTTCCCAACCTCTGACATGCACATGTCCTAGCAATGAGTCTAAAGTAGTTGCTACTTCCTGCTCACTAGATCCAACTAGCATAATGTCATCAATGTAATGCACAAGAATGATAGTCTATGGAAGGGAAAGGTGATCAAGATCCCTACAAACTAAATTATGGCATAGGGTGGAGGGTTGATATATCCTTGAGGTAGGAGAGCGAAGGTTTATTGCTGGCCTTGCCAGCTGAAAGCAAACTGCTCCTAGTGGACCTTATGGCTAGGGATGGAGAAAAGGCATTTGCCAGACCAATAGCTACGTACCAGGTATGAGAGGATGTATTCATTTGCTCAAGCAACGAAACCACAGCTAGTACTGCAGTTGCAGTTAGAACCACCACTCAGTTAAGCTTATGATAATCCACTGTTATTCTCCAGGATCCATCTGTCCTCTGCACAGGCCAAATAGGAGAGTTGAATGGGGGATTTGATGGGAATCACCACCCCTACATCTTTCAGTTCCTTGATGGTGACACTAATCTCCACACTCCCTTTGAGAATGTAATATTGGTTTTGGTTTACTAATTTCCTAGGTAGAGGCAGCTCTGGTGCCTTCTACTTGGCCTTTCTCACTATAATAGGCAATGGTGGCATATATGAGAATGGAGTTCATGGGGAAAAGATAAAATTGGGATTCATAATGCAGGTGGTATTTAAAGCTGTGAAATCACCTCCCTACATGAGATCACCAAGGAAATGAGTGGAGATAGAGAAGCAGAGGACTGGCCTTGGGAGCACTCCAACTGCAAGAGGAGGGAAAGATGGGCAAGAAGACTGGAAAGGATCAGCTTGTGAGATACAAGGAAAACCAGAGGAGTGTGGTACCTGGAAGTCAAGTAAAAGTCGTATTTCAAGAAGGAAGGGATGATCAATTGTGCCAGTGCTTGATAGAAAAAGGAAGATTAGGACTGAGAATTTTCCACCAAATTTAACCAAAACTAAACTATATATATCTTGACAGTCTGCTCGTTTGTGTTTGTTGGGTGTCTGTTAAATCTGGGAGCACCTGGGGACTGTGGAGCTGCTTCTACCCAGACGCTTTGCCTGCAAGTTGTAGCAATTTATTAGAAAATATTTACTGCTACTCCACGGTGATATCAGAAGCACATGTGATTAAAGGAGAACTCTTTAGGATCTCTGAAAATGTGATCTTTTCCACTGTAATGTAGAGTCTTGCCTAAACGCTGTCTAAACTTTCAAGAACGAGAGATTTTCCTTGTCCCAGGTAGTCCTGATGCCCTGCAAAGAGTTTGTTTCAGCCCCCAGTGGGGAATATTGAGTTTTACCAATTATACTGTAGGTCACAGAGAATGTGAGCATGCCCCACCACTGTCAGCATCATGGGGTGTATGTATGATGGGGTCAATGAAGAAAGACTGGTTGACTCACAAAATATTTGTTCTTGCCCATGACTCTGCAGTTCTGAGGAAGACAAAGGCCTAGAAAGATCAAGACAACTGGCAGGCAGTGTTTCCCAATATTAGACACATTCAGGCCTACTTTTAAAATAATATTTAATAATATTTCTATGGCACACTGAGGTAAACAAAAAATTCCTATGTCTGTCCAATGGTTCTGGTCACCTCAGACCCCACCTAGGTGCCCCAAAGGCCAAGAGCCTCTCTATCTTAGCCCTATATACTTAAAAATATCAGTTGGGAAACCTCCCTTAAGTTCAGAGACTATGGCTTATTTATCTCTATATCCCCAGAATCTAGCAGACAGCTGCAGCACTCAAAAATATTACAGAATTGGGGCACCTGGGTGTCTCAGCTGGTTAAGCGTCTGCCTTCGGCTTGGGTCATGATCCCAGGGTCTTGTGATCGAGCCCCGCGCGGGGCTCCTGGCTCAGTGGGGAGCCTGCTTCTCCCTCTCCCTCTGCCTCTCCCCCTGCTCATGCTCTCTCTGTATCTCAAATGAATAAATAAAATCTTTAAAAAACAAGGTTACAGAATGATAGACATGAGTATGCAGACTCCTTCTGACCCCACAGAATGGATGGTGCAAGATTCAAATGGCTGGAGTCCCCAGGATACTGTACTGACCATTCAGAATCAGCTTGATCAGAGGAACCTGATATTGGTCCTCATCTATCATTTACATCTTTTTTTAAATATTAAAATGCAGGCAACAGGGGTGCCTGGGTGGCTCAGTCAGTTAAGCATCCAACTCTTGGGTCATGAGATCGAGCCCCGCATCAGGCTCTGCACTGAGCATGAAGCCTGTTTGGGTTTCTCTCTCTCCCTCTCTCTCTGCCCTTCCCCATTCATGCTCTCTCTCTCTCTCACATAAATAAATAAATAAATAAATAAATAAATAAATAAATAAATCAGGCAACCGTGTGAGCCAAGCACACATTCACTGCTAATAGAAATGCAAAGAGGTGTACTAGGCTCTGCACTAAGCATGAAGCCTTCTTGGGCTTCTCTCTCTCACTCTCTCTCTGCCCTTTCCAGTTCATGCTCTCTCTCTCTCTCTCACATAGATAGATGATAGATAGATAGATAGATAGATAGATAGATAGATAGATAGATAGATAGTTCAGGCAACAGTGTGAGCCAAGCACACATTCATTGCTAATAGAAATGCAAAGAGGTGTACCATTATGGAAATGTGAACTATATGCCTTAATATTTTCAAACCCTGGACTTTTAGAAATCTCTCCTAAGGAAAATTTCAAAAATACAAACAAAATTTTATATTCAAAGAAACTCATCATAGCATTTTTTGCACAATAAGGCACTGATTAAATAAATTAGCATATGATGGAATTTTATAAAACTTAAAACTTAATTTACAAAGAGTTTTGATGACATAGGAATATGCTTATATTGCACTATTAGGTGATAGAAACAGAATACAAAGTGGTAGACTTACAATTTCAATCATTTTAAATATATATACAATATCAATATTCAAAAAAAGGGCCAAATAATTACTGGTTGGTGGGATTATAGGAAATTTTTGTTCTCTTCTCTTTACCTTTATGTATTCTCTAAATTTTCTATAATAATAATGCTGATATATTTTTATAATTAAAAGTATTTTGGTAAAATTGAGTTTTGGAATCTGTAGTGAGATGAAAAATACTTATAATACTAAGTAAAAAATCAAGATGAACAGTATGATTACAACTGCTTAACTTTTGTAAAAAGTATATCTGTATTTAGAAGAGAAAATTTCAAGATAATAAATGTGGTTGTCTTTGAGGCATAAGATTGGGGCAATTATCATTCTCCTTTCTGCTTTTCTGCATTTTTCAGCTTCACACAATGGAAATATATTAACTTTATGTTGATAACAGCAATATAATTCTTTAATTTTTATTCTAAATTTAACCATTAGGTGATAGTTGGTAGAATTTTCAAAGTAGAAGATTAAGTATAACTAAGGAGGAGGATCTAATTAGCATGCAAGGAAAAAAAATCTTTGGCAGAAACATCAGTGAGACTAAAATAGACTCATTGTAAGCTTGAAAAAGACCCTATTCAACTCCATTTTCATAATCTAGTCTGCAGTCATTGTTAGACTTGAGAACAGCAGTTAAACTTCGACATTTTCTGTACTATTACAGATAGTGACTTCTCTCTCCATCCCAAACAACTCCAGTTAAGTCAGTTTTTAAATTTAAAGCATTTCTGTAAACAAGATACTGTATAACAAACATAAAGACAATTAAAATACAATGTTATTGTCTTTTTCACTTTCAACATGTCATTACTAAGATTCATTTGTCCTAGTGACAGATGTGGAGAGTTAACCAAAAAAAGGCACAGCCTTAGCATATGGTGAGGGAGTCTATCTTTCCACTGATCTGTGTTGACATGAACTAGCAGTATGGCTGAGATTTCCTCCTTGGAAGTGAATTTTGCCCCATTACTAGAATACCTTTCTTCATAAATCTTTCATAAATCTAACAGTGCGAGCACTGGGAAGCCCAATTACCAAAGTACTAGCCAGTACGATCTCTAGTGGGCTAGAAAGTGAGCAGTTCCACACTTCTAATGACTGGCTATTTGGGGGTGACAACAGGAAGGAACTGAAGGAGCTACCAAGATGCAAAACTATTCAAAGGGTGAAATTTATTTCTTCTGTTCTTCAGACTATAACCTGCCAATCACTTTGGATTTTAACGCGCTGGGAATTTAAGGAATTACTATAAAGCAGGACTTTAGCTGATATGAGAGTTATCTGTTTTAAACCAAGACTTTTTTTTTTCTGATGGAGCATTTAGTACATCAAAGGAAGTATTTACCAAGAAGCCTCCTTCCTGTCATCCCACCCTCAGGCCATAACCCCACCCACTTTACCATAAATACAAAGGTTCATTGATACAGCAGGATATCCTTTGAAACCTATCCAAACCTCTCTCTCCATTCCGTCTGCTTACACAGCTCTAATATTAAAGTGAAAAATAGAACATAAATATAGATAAATGAATGTTAAAGGCCTGTGAAGTAAAATAGGAATAGAAAAAAAGGACATGGTCCGGGCGCCTGGGTGGCTCAGCTGGTTAAATGTCTGCCTTCCGCTCAGGTCCTGATCCCAGGGTCCTGGGATCCAGCCCCACGTCAGGCTCCCTGCTCAGTGGGGAGCCTGCTTCTCCCTCTCCCCACTGCTCGTGCTCTCTCTCACACTATCTCTCTTTCTCTCTCAAATAAATAAATAAAATCTTTAAAAAAACAAATAAAAAAGGACATGGTGGCAGAGGGTACTAGTTGCTCACCAACATCTAACGTCTCTCCTTTCTGGGCACACAGCTAAGTTACACTTCCCAGCCTCCCTTGCAATGATGAGGAGCCATGTGACTGAGTTCTGGCCAACGGGATGCAGACAGAAGCAATGAACACTCCGGGAGCTGGACCATAAAATCCTCCCACATGCAATCCTCCCTCTCTCACCTCACTTGTCAAGTGAATGGAGAAGCCCCCAAGGACATAAAGAAAAGTGAAGAAACAAGATAGAAAAGAACTGAAAGAAGAGAGCTTCCCAGGACTATTTGTCCTGGAACACCCATGTTGAACATCCATATTGCATCAGCAAAAACTAAACTTTCATTATGTTAAGCCACAGAAATGCTGGGGTTGTTTGTTTTAGCAGTTAGCCCATCCCAACTAAAACAGACATGGTTACATATATTTACATAATTATTGAAACAGGCATATTCATAGAGACATTCACCTATGTTTTATATCCAGAAATTAAAAAATGACAAATTTGATGTTTTTAGCCCATTGCTAAATAATTCAAATTATGGTCTAATTTAGCAATTCACTTTTCTATAAATTTAAGACTTTTTGTATAATTTTGCTGCTGTAAATCTGAAAACTTTGTATCACTCTACATAGGTCATGATTTAGATTTTGAGAGGGCATGACAAAGGAGGTATTATTTCAGTTCAGTCTTGAGAGTAGTAATAGAGTGATCAGGTGATTAGAGTCCTAGAATCAGGTGATTAGAGTCCTAGCATTTCAAACAGAAGGGTTCTTACAGATGAGGAAAAGAAGAGCCAGAGAAGTCTGGACTTGTCCAAAGTCACACTACTGTATTGCAACAATTCCTGGTTCAGATGAGGAATTCCTTGGCTTCTAGCCTAGTGTTCACTGTATGTCACATTATCCTCCATATCACTTCACTGAGCAAGGCATAAATATCCTCTGAATAATCTGTCATTAGGTAATAAGCGTGTGCATTTTCAAATATTCAAATGTCTATACAGACACACACAGACACACACACACACAGAGGGAGGTTTCCACCTGAACTAGAACAAAACCTCTAATGCACTTATGTCTATCATTAAGGAATATTACCTCATTTTTGCTTGTCTTCCAATAGCAAATATCTAGCCACACACACTGTGTGGCAGCTTGTCTTCAAAGATGGCCCCCAAAGTGCATGCCTCATGGTATCCATACCCTTGTATAGTCTCCTACTACAATGACTCCAGATTTCCAACAAAATGTGCCAGGAGCGATGCAGTACCACTTCAAGACTTTAGGAAGATCAGTTGTTTGCGCTTCCTCCTTCTTGGAACATCTAGTTTGGGGAGTCCAGAACCACAATATAAGAAGTCTAGCTACCCTACTGGAAAGACTATATGGAGAGGTCATGTAGAGACAAGAATTCTGAAACTACATGGACAGGGAGAGAGGCCCAGCTGTCCAAGGACTACACTCAGCATCTGACCGCAGCTACAAAAAAGACCACAGACACCACCAGGTGTTCCTAGTCAACACAGATAATAAAATGGTTGCTATTTTAAGCCACTAATTTTTGGTTTTGATTTCCTTTCTGATTTATTTCTCTATTTAATTGAATTAGCCAGAATCTTCAGAACAATGTGAAATAAAAATTTATTCATTTGCATAATTAAAATAATCAATATAACTTGTCATTTTGTTGTATTTTAAAATTTACTTCATAATTGTATATTTACTTTCAAGTTCTTCTTCCCCTGTGCAAACATGTTTTCCATTTCTGTTGCAGATTTAACTCAGTTTTGTTTAGAAGTTTCTTTATAGGCATATATATATAATTGTTGCATCATCTTGTTGAATTGACCCTTTTATTATTACATAATGTCCTTCACTCTTGTGATGGTTTTGACTTAAAGTCTATTTTGTCTCATGTAAGTATGACCATTCCTGCTCTTTTTTGGCTACCATTCACATGAAATATCTTTTTCTATTTCTTCGCTTTCAGTCTATGTGTGTCTTTAATCCTAAAGTACATCTCTTATATGTAGCATATACAGACTTTCCTCAAGTTATGATGGGGTTACATCTCAAGAAACCCGTTGTAAGTTGAAAACACTGTAAATCAAAAATGCATTTAATACACCTAACCTACCGACCTTCATAGCTTAGCCTTGCCTACCATAAACATGCTCAGAACACTTAAATTAGCCACAGTTGGGCAAAATCATCCAACACAAAGCCTATTTTATAATAAAGTGTTGACGATCTCATGTAATTTATTGAATACTGTACCAAAAATGAAAAACAGGATGTTTTCATAGGTATAGAATGATTGTATCAGTCAGTTGTTTACCCTTGAGATCTTGTGTTGACTAGGAGCTGCAGCTTACTGCCACTGCCCCGCATCATGAAAGCATATCACACCATATATCACTAGCTTGGGAAAAGATCAAAATTCAAAATTCAAAGTATGGTTTCTACTAAATGTGTATTGCTTCACATCATCATAAAGTCAAAAAATCATAAGTCAAACAATTATAAGTCAGGGGCCATCTGTAGATCTCATTTTTTTAATCCATTCACCTACTCTATGCTTTTGATTAGGGAATTTAATCCATTTATATTTTAAGTAATTATCAATAGATTAGGGGACTTACTATTGGCCTTTTGTTCATCCTTTCCCCAGAGAGAAGCTGGTATTTGGGATTTTTCTTCTGCTCACTCTGCTTTGAGCCTGGGGAAGAGCTCTCGTGGGTGACTGTGCACTAATCCAAAACTTTGCCTTTGTTCCTCAGGTTGTCTCAGGAGTCTAGAGTATGCCAGGGCTATCAGTGCCTGAAACAGGTGAGACAGACGTAAGTCTCCTAGGCAGGCCCCCAGAAAAGCTGAAACCTTGGATGTATAATCCAACCCTTTCCCTCCGCAGGGAAAAGCTGGAATCAGGGATTTTTCACCCATTAACACAGCACTGAGACAAGAAGAAAAGCTATGTCAAGTGCTTGTGTGTTAGTCCAAACCGCTGCCTTTGTTTTTAACAGCTCCCAACCTGGTATCCTTTCCCATCACCATCCAGATTTAGGCAAAGAATAAACTAGAACATGGTCAGAAATGTCAAAATGTTGGACATGAATTTGATGCTTTCTTTCCCTCCTCAGAGAGAAGCTGGGAACTGGGTGTTTCCTCCCAATCGTGTGGCACTGTACGGGGAGGATTACAGTGAAAGAGAGCTTCAGATTCTCCTGCCAGCTTTGATGCAGCTGGCTTTGCTCTCACCTTGATGGTAGGATCCTCTCAACTGGTTTCCGGACCTCTCACAGAGGAAATTGATCCATGTATTGTTGTTGAATTGGTGTGTCCATGGCGTGAAGGAGGATAAAGGACTTCCTATTCTGTCATCTTACTCCACCTTAACCATTTCTAAGTGTACATTTCAGTGGCATTAAGAACATTCACATTGTACATCACTCCAGTGGCTAAGCAGGGGGTGGAACCCTCGCTGGGACAGTGTGGTCTCAGGACCCTCGGGGTCACAGGAAGACCGGGGGTGCCTGAGTGCGGCAGAGCTCCCAGGTATTGGAGCGGGGAAGCTGGCTGCAGAGACAGAGCCGAGGCACAGGCTCTCAGCTGGGGGTTGCCATAAACCATGATCCATGGCACAGTAGGGCCACTGCTCTTCCAGCAGGGATGCAACAAGCGGCAGATCTGGGGAGCCTCCCCTTCCTCCCCCTGGGAGGAGCGCCGCGGGAGTGCACTGCAGGAATCTGCTGGGTTTGGAGACTCCACACAGGGTCGTGAGCCAGAGATAGAAACGCTAGGTCACAGGCTGGGTGAGAATGGAGTGCGGCCTGAGACGGGGAGATGGGAGTATTGACCGCTTTTCTCTGGGGGCTCACTGAGCAGTGGGGCCCCAAGTTCTCAGCTCCTCCGGGGTGGAGATTGGGAGGCCGCCATTTTCACTCTCGTCCTCCAAAGCTGTATGGAAAGCTTGCAGGGAACAAAAGCTCCCGAGAGCAAACCCCAGCCGATTACTTAGCCTGGACCGTCAAGGGCGGGGCAGTTCTGCCTCCGGCAAAGACATTTGGGAACCACGGCAACAGGCCCCTCCCCCAGAAGATCAGCAAGAGCAGCCAGCCAAGACCAAGCTTACCGATCAATGAGAACGGCAGAACTCCAGCGCTAGGGGAATACTGCACATAGAACTCATGGCTTTTTTACCATGATTTTTTAGTCCTTCAAAGTTAATTTTTTTTTTTGAATTTTTCTTTTTCCCTTTTTCAACCAACATCTTATCAATTCCTTTTTTAAAAATCTTTTTTAATTTTCATTTTTAGAGTCATATTCTGTCCCATTGTAGTTAACCTTTTTTGTATATATATAAGTTGTTCTCTCTTTAAAATTTTGGGATACAGTTTCTTCTAACAGACCAAAATATACCCTAAGTCTCTAGTGTATGGCTTTGTTCTAGTCTCCTGCCTGATCACATTCTCTCCCTTTTTTTTTTTAAATCCTCTTCTTTCTTTTTTCAACCAACTTCTTATCTTATCAATTCCTTTTATAAAATCATTTATAATTTTCATCATTACAATCATATTCCATCCCTTCATCATATTTACCCTTATTTTTATACATATATAAGTTTTTCTTTCTTTAAAATTTTGGGAGGCAATTTCTTCTAACAGACCAAAATACACTCAAACTCTAGTGTGTGGCTCCGATCTATTCACCAGCTTGATCATATTCTTTTTTTTCTTTCTTTCTTTCTTTCTTTCTTTCTTTCTTTCTTTCTTTCTTTCTTTCTTTCTTTCCCTTTTTTTTCCCCCCAGTTTCCGGTCTCTTCTGATTTGTTTAGTGTATATTTTTCTGGGGTTGTTGTTATCCTGTTAGCATTTTGTTCTCTCATTCATCTCTTCTCTGCTGAACAAAATGACAAGACGGAAAAAATCACCTCAAAAAAAAGAACAAGAGGCAATACTGACTGCCAGGGACCTAATCAATATGGACATTAGTAAGATGTCAGAACTAGAGTTCAGAATAACGATTATAAAGATACTAGCTGGGCTTGAGAAAGGCATGGAGGATACTAGAGAATCCCTTTCTGGAGAAATAAAAGAACTAAAATCTAACAAAGTTGAAATAAAAAAGGCTATTAATGAGGTGCAATCAAAAATGGAGGCTCTAACTGCTAGGATAAGTGAGGCAGAAGAGAGCATTAGTGATATAGAAGACCAAATGATGAAGAATAAAGAAGCTTAGAAAAAGAGAGATAAACAACTACTGGATCATAAGGGCAAAATTTGAGAGATAAGTGATACCATAAGATGAAACAATAATAGAATAATTGGGATCCCAGCAGAAGAAGGGGGGGGCAGAAGGTATATTGGAGCAAATTATAGTGGAGAACTTCCCTACTTTGGGGAAGGAAACAGGCATCAAAATCCAGGAGGCACAGAAAACCCCCCTCCAAATCAATAAAAATAGGTCAACACCCCAACATCTAATAGTAAAACTTACAAGTCTCAGAGACAAAGAGAAAATCCTGAAAGTGGCTCGGAACAAGAGGTCTGTAACCTACAATGGTAGAAACATTAGATTGGCAGCAGACCTATCCACAGAGACCTGGTGGGCCAGGAAGGACTGGCATGATATATTCAGAGCACTAAACGAGAAAAATATGCAGCCAAGAATACTATATCCAGCTAGGCTGTCATTGAAAATAGAAGGAGAGATCAAAATCTTCCAAGACAAACAGAAACTAAAAGAATTTGCAAACACCAAACCAGCCCTACAAGAAATATTGAAAGGGGTGCTCTAAGCAAAGAGAGAGCCTAAAAGTAACAGAGACCAGAAAGGAATAGAGACAATATACAGTAACAGTCACCTTACAGGCAATACAATGGCACTAAATTCATATCTTTCAATAGTTACCCTGAATGTAAATGGGGTAAAGGCCCCAATCAAAAGACACAGGGTATCAGATTGGATAAAAAAACAAGACCCATCGATATGCTGCCTGCAAGAGACTCATTTTAGACCCAAAGACACCTCCAGATTGAAAGTAAGGGGGTGGAAAACCATTTACTGTGTTAATGGACATCAAAAGAAAGCTGGGATGGCAATCATTGTATCAGACAAATTAGATTTTAAACCAAAGACTATAATAAGAGATGAGGAAGGACACTATCCTACTTAAAGGATCTATCCAACAAGAAGATCTAACAATTGTAAATATCTAAGCCCCTAACATGGGAGCAACCAATTATATAAGCCGATTAATAACAAAATCAAAGAAACACATCGACAACAATACAATAATAGTGGGGGACTTTAACACCCCCCTCACTGAAATGGACAGATCATCTAAGCAAAAGATCAACAAGGAAATAAAGGCTTTAAATGACACACTGGACCAAATGGACTTCACAGATATATTCGGAACATTCCATCCCAAAGCAACAGAATACACATTCTTCTTTAGTGCCCGTGGAACACTCTCCAGAATAGATCACATCCTAGGTCACAAATCAGGTCTCAAGCAGTACCAAAAGACTGGGATCATTCCCTGCATATTTTCGGACCACAAGGCTTTGAAATTAGAACTCAATCATGAGAGTAAAGTCAGAAAGAACTCAAATACATGGAGGCTAAAGAGCATCCTACTAAAGAATGAATGGGTCAACCAGGAAATTAAAGAAGAATTTAAAAAATTCATGGAAACCAATGAAAATGAAAACACAACTGTTCAAAATCTTTGGGATGCAGCAAAGGCAGTCCTAAGAGGAAATTACATAGCAATACAAGCCTTTCTCAAGAAACAAGAAAGGTCTCAAATACACAACCTAACCCTACACCTAAAGGAGCTGGAGAAAGAACAGCAAATAAAGCCTAAACCCAGCAGGAGAAGAGAAATAATAAAGATCAGAGCAGAAATCAGTGAAATAGAAACCAAAAGAAAAGTAGAACAGATCAATGAAACTAGGAGCTGGTTCTTTGAAAGAATTAATAAGATTGATAAACCCCTGGCCAGACTTATCAAAAAGAAAAGAGAAACGACCCAAATAAATAAAATCATGAATGAAAGAGGAGAGATCACAACCAACACCAAAGAAATACAAACAATTATAAGAACATATTATAAGCAACTATATGCCAGGAAATTAGATAATCTGGAAGAAATGGATGCATTCCTAGAAATGTATAAACTACCAAAACTGAACCAGGAAGAAATAGAAAACCTGAACAGACCCATAACCACTAAGGAAATTAAAGCAGTAATCAAAAATCTCCCAACAAACAAGAACCCAGGGCCAGATGGCTTCCCAGGGGAATTCTACCAAACATTTAAAGAAGAATTAATACCTATTCTTCTGAAACTGTTCCAAAAAATAGAAATGGAAGGAAAACTTCCAAACTCATTTTATGAGGCCAGCATCACCTTGATCCCAAAACCAGACAAAGACCCCATCAAGAAGGAGAATTACAGACCACTATCCCTGATGAACATGGATGCAAAAATTCTCACCAAAATACTAGCCAGTAGGATCCAACAGTACATTAAAAGGATTATTCACCACGACCAAGTGGGATTTATTCCTGGGCTGCAAGTTTGGTTCAACATCTGCAAATCATTCAATGTGTTACAATACATTAATAAAAGAAAGAACAAGAACCATATGATCCTCTCAATAGGTGCAAAAAAAAGCATTTGACAAAGTACAGCATCCTTTCTTGATCAAAACTCTTCAGAGTGTAGGGATAGAGGGTACATACCTCAATATCATAAAAGCCATCTATGAAAAACCCACAGCGAATATCATTCTCAATGGGGAAAAAGTGAGAGCTTTTCCCCTAAGGTCAGGAACATGGCAGGGATGTCCACTATCACCACTGCTATTCAACATAGTACTAGAAGTCCTAGCCTCAGCAATCAGACAACAAAAAGAAATGAAAGGCATCCGAATCAGCAAAGAAGTCAAACTCTCACTCTTTGCAGATGATATGATACTTTATGTGGAAAACCCAAAAGACTCCACCCCAAAACTGCTAGAACTCATACAGGAATTCAGTAAAGTGGCAGGATATAAAATCAATGCACAGAAATCAGTTGCATTTCTATACACCAACAACAAGACAGGAGAAAGAGAAATTAAGGAGTCGATCCCATTTACAATTGCACCCAAAACCATAAGATACCTAGGAATAAATCTAACCAAAGAGGCAAAAAATCTGTACTCAGAAAACTATAGAATACTCATGAAAGAAATCGAGGAAGACACAAAGAAATGGAAAAACGTTCCATGCTCATGGATTGGAAGAACAAATATTGTGAAGATGTCAATGCTACCTTGAGCAATCTACACATTTAATGCAATCCCTATCAAAATACCATCCACTTTTTTCAAAGAAATGGAACAAATAATCCTAAAATTTGTATGGAACCAGAAAAGACCCCGCATAGCCAGAGGAATGTTGAAAAAGAAAAGCAAAGCTGATGGCATCACAATTCTGGACTTCAAGCTCTATTACAAAGCTGTAATCAGCAAGACAGTATGGTACTGGCACAAAAACAGACACATAGATCAATGGAACAGAATAGAGAGCCCAGAAATGGACCCTCAACTCTATGATCAACTAATCTTCGACAAAGCAGGAAAGAATGTCCAATGGAAAAAAGACAGTCTCTTCAACAAATGGTGTTGGGAAAATTGGACAACCACATGCAGAAGAATGAAACTGGGCCATTTCCTTACACCACACACAAAAATAGAATCAAAATGGATGAAAGCCCTAAATGTGAGACAGGAATCCATCAAAATCCTAGAGGAGAACACAGGCAGCAACCTCTTCGACCTCAGCCACAGCAACTTCTTCCTAGAAACATCGCCAAAGGCAAGGGAAGCAAGGGCAAAAATGAACTATTGGGACTGCATCAAGATAAAAAGCTTTTGCACAGTCCCCTCCCTGGCCCCAACAGGCGGGCGGGCTGCCCTGAGGAGGCGGGAAGGGGAGGGCTGGGCCGCAGGTGGGTGGGCAACGATGCCGAACTTCTGCGCTGCCCCCAACTGCATGAGGAAGAGCACGCAGTCGGACCTGGCCTTTTTCAGGTTCCCGCGGGATCCAGCCAGATGCCAGAAGTGGGTGGAGAATTGTAGGAGAGCGGACTTAGAAGATAAAACACCTGATCAACTAAATAAACATTATCGATTATGTGCCAAACACTTTGAGACCTCTATGATCTGTAGAACTAGTCCTTCTGGGACAGTTCGTCGAGATAATGCAATACCAACAATATTTGATCTTACCAGTCATTTGAACAATCCACATAGTAGACACAGAAAACGAATAAAAGAATTGAGTGAAGATGAAATCAGGACACTGAAACAGAAAAAAATTGATGAAACTTCTGAACAGGAACCAAAACATAAAGAAATAAACAACAGCAACGCTCAGAATCCCAGTGCAGAAGAAGGGGGTGAAGAACAGGATGAAGACATTTTACCTTTAACCCTTGAAGAGAAAGAAAACAAAGAATACTTAAAATCTTTATTTGAAATTTTGATTCTTATGGGAAAACAAAACATACCTCTGGATGGGCATGAAACTGATGAAATCCCAGAGGGTCTGTTTACTCCGGATAACTTCCAAGCACTGCTGGAGTGCCAGATAAATTCTGGCAAAGAGGTTCTGAGAAAGCGCTTTGAGACAACAGCAGTTAACACATTGTTCTGCTCGAAAACACAGCAGAAACAGATGCTAGACATCTGTGAGAGCTGCATTCGGGAGGAGACCCTCAGGGAAGTGAGAGACTCCCACTTCTTTTCCATCATCACTGATGACATAGTGGACATAGCAGGGGAAGAACACTTGCCTGTGTTGGTGAGGTTTGTTGATGAATCTCATAACCTGAAAGAGGAATTTGTGGGCTTCTTGCCTTATGAAGCTGATGCAGAAATTTGGGCTGTAAAATTTCACACTACGATAACTGAGAAGTGGGGGTTAAACATGGAGTATTGTCGTGGCCAGGCTTACATTGTGTCCGGTGGATTTTCTTCCAAAATGAAAGTCGTTGCTTCTAGACTTTTAGAGAAATATCCCCAAGCTGTCTACACACTTTGCTCTTCCTGTGCCTTAAATATGTGGTTGGCAAAATCAGTGCCTGTTGTGGGAGTATCTGTTGCATTAGAACAATTGAGGAAGTTTGTTCTTTCTTCCATCAATCTCCACAATTGCTTTTGGAGCTTGACAATGTAATTTCTGTCCTCTTTCAGAACAATGAGGAAAAGAGTAAAGAACTGAAGGAAATCTGCCATTCTCAGTGGACAGGCAGGCATGATGCTTTTGAAATTTTAGTGGACCTCCTACAAGCACTTGTTCCATGTTTAGATGGAATAAATAGTGATACAAATATTAGATGGAATAACTATATAGCTGGTCGAGCTTTTGTACTCTGTAGTGCAGTAACAGATTTTGATTTCATCGTTACCATTGTTGTTCTTAAAAATGTTCTATCTTTTACAAGAGCCTTTGGGAAAAACCTTCAAGGGCAAACCTCTGATGTCTTCTTTGCAGCCAGTAGCTTGACTGCAGTGCTGCATTCACTAAATGAAGTGATGGAAAATATTGAAGTTTATCATGAATTTTGGTTCGAAGAAGCCACAAATTTGGCAACTAAGCTGGATGTTCAGATGAAACTCCCTGGGAAATTCCGCAGAGCCCAGCAAGGTAACCTGGAATCTCAGCTCACTTCTGAGAGTTACTATAAAGAAACTCTAAGTGTTCCAACAGTGGAACACATTATTCAGGAACTGAAAGATATATTCTCAGAACAGCACCTCAAAGCTCTTAAATGCTTATCTCTTGTACCCTCTGTCATGGGACAGCTCAAATTTAATACATCGGAGGAGCACCATGCTGACATGTACAGAAGTGACTTGCCCAATCCCAACACACTCTCAGCTGAGCTGCATTGCTGGAGAATCAAGTGGAAACACAGAGGGAAAGATATAGAGCTTCCATCCACCATTTATGAAGCCCTGCATCTACCAGACATCAAGTTTTTTCCTAATGTTTATGCATTGCTGAAAGTCCTATGTATTCTTCCTGTGATGAAGGTTGAGAATGAACGCTATGAAAATGGGCAAAAGCCTCTCAAAGCATACCTGAGGAACACTTTGACAGACCAAAGGTCAAGTAACTTGGCTTTGCTTAACATAAATTTTGATATAAAACATGATCTGGATTTAATGGTGGACACATATATCAAACTCTATACAACTAAGTCAGAGCTTCCTACAGATAATTCAGAAACCATTGAAAATACCTAAAAGACTTTTAAAGTAGGCTTTCTCTTATGTTTGATATTTGGAAAAATCTGTAAGAAATTTGAAAACATCTTACAGAAAAGCTGTCAGATGTATGTAGGCCACTTAATCACTGAATATCTTGACCTGTCGACCTCTCATTGAGTACATTAGCCATTGATAATCGGCCTATTTAAATGGCCCCTGTTTAAACTCTCATGCTTTGGAGACATACCTGTTGCAGAAGATAGCATTGAAAGTGCCACATTACACTTCTGTGGGATCTCTGCTAATGGCACTTGGGAATTGTTTTAGTTAAGTCATTTTAGATAAAACATTTATTGTCACTGGATCCAATTGTCTGGTATTGAGTTATCAGTTCTTAGAAGATAAAGATTTTGAAGAGGTATGGGAGGAAGGAGTACATTTTATAAAATGTTACAATGAAGCTCAGAGTGACCTTTGGATAGTAGGAGTGTTAGTATGTTAAAAATCTGTAATGGACAGTTAAGGGAGTTACCAGACAGAGAGAGAGAGAGAGAGAAACACGTGAGCTTGCCAGGCAAGGATTGCAGTAGAGATTTTGTCTTTATCAAATAAACTTAAAGGAACAAGTTACAGTTAAAGTTTGAATGGGAGAGCCTGCCATTGTTGTTCCACATTGGATTGTTGCTGTTTACATTCCTTTGTTGAGCCTCCATCTTCATAAGCTCTTTCGCAAGTGTATATAGAACACCTACGTCTTCATAAGCTTTTTAGCAGGTATATGTTGAACACCTCTGTTCATGGTCAAGACAGGATCAGAGGCCTGGATACTGACAACTGATTTGTCTGTTTTCCTCTGTCTTTTTCCATGACTATATCTACCGCCTCGTCTTGATTTATAAACAAAACCTGGAAAACCTACAAAAATAAGTGTTTTGTGGTTTATCTAGGAATAATACAGAAAATATTGCTGTTATTTTTGGTGAAGAAAATCAATTTTGTATAGTTTATTTCAACCTAAATAAAATGTGAATTTTGTTTAAAAAAAAAAAAAGCTTTTGCACAGCAAAGGAAACAATCAACAAAACCAAAAGACAACCGACAGAATGGGAGAAGATATCTGCAAATGACATATCAGATAAAGGGCTAGTATCCAAAATCTATAAAGAACTTATCAAACTCAACACCCAAAGAACAAATGATCCAATCAAGAAATGGGCAGGAGACATGAACAGACATTTTTCCAAAGAAGACATCTAAATGGCCAACAGACACATGAAAAAGTGCTCAACATCGCTCAGCATCAGAGAAATCCAATTTTAGTATATGTGCTGCTGAAGCGAGCACAGCATCAGAGAAATCCAGATCAAAACCTCATTGAGATACCACCTCACACCAGTCAGAATGGCTAAAATTAACAAGTCAGGAAACGACAGATGTTGGCGAGGATGCGGAGAAAGGGGAACCCTCCTACACTGTTGGTGGGAATTCAAGCTGGTGCAGCCACTCTGGAAAACAGTATGGAGGTTCTTCAAAAATTTGAAAATAGAGCTACCCTATAACCCAGCAATTGCACTACCGGGTATTTACCCCAAAGATCAAATGTAGTGATCCGAAGGGGTACGTGCACCCCAATGTTTATAGCAGCAATGTCCACAATAGCCAAACTATGGAAAGAGCCAAGATGCCCATCAACAGATGAATGGATAAAGAATATTATGTAGCCACCAAAAAAAACCAAAAACCAAAAAATGAAATCTTGCCATTTGCAACGACATGGATGGAACTAGAGGGTATTATGCTAAGCAAAATAAGTCAATCAGAGAAAGACAAGTGTCATATGATCTCACTGATATGAGGAATTCTTAATCTCAGGAAACAAACTGAGGGTTGCTGGAGTGGTAGGGGGTGGGAGGGATGGAGTGGCTGGGTGATGAACATTGGAGAGGGTATGTGTTATGGTGAGTGCTACCTCTGAAACAAATAATACTTTATATGTTAAAAAAAAAAAAGAAGAAGAAGATAGTAGGAAGGGAAAAATGAAGGGAGGGAAATCGGAGAGGGAGAGGAACCATGAGAGACTATGGACTCTGAGAAACAAACTGAGGGTTCTAGAGGCGAGGGGATGGGGGGATGGGTTAGCCTGGTGAGGGGTATTAAGGAGGGCACGTATTGAATGGAGCACTGGGTGTTATACACAAACAATGAATCATGGAACACTACACCAAAAACTAACAATGTAATGTATGGGGACTAACATAATATAATTAAATTAAATTAAAAAAAAAAAGAACATTCACTTTTTCTGCTGCCTCACTGCAATCCAGAACTCTTCTTGTAGAACTGAAACTCTGAACCTATTAAACCATAACTTCCCATTCCCCCACCCCCAGCCCCTGGCAACCACAATTTTACTTTCTGTAAAATGTCTATGAATTTGATTTCTCTGGGTATCTCATATAAATAGAATCATATGGTGTTTGTCCTTTTGTGACCAGCTTATTTCACTCAGAAAGATGTCCTCAAAGTTCATCCATACTTAGGCATGTGTTATATCTCTTGTCTTTGAAAATGAGAACCAGGAAAGCTGAGTCAAAAAGCAGCAGTAGAAACAGCAAAGACATGATTCAATATAAACATTATAACTGCCAAAAAGCTCAAAAATCGATGGTACCAGAAAACCGTTAGAGTGAAAAAGAAAGAAAGATATGGAATATAGCAAGTGGGGGGTGCAACAAAGGAGAAAAGGTATAAGAATGCTCAGAATGAGGGTAAAAAGAGATGCCTGAATGACAATGGTTCCCAGATAGAGAGGAGCAACTGGTCTAGATCAGAGAAGCTCGGGGGACTCCAGGAGAGATTTTTGTCAAGAAGATGAATTGATAAAAGACTTAATACATCTGAATACACTAAAAAGATATTTAGCCAACTGGAGGAACTTGGCTTTGAATTAGTGATATATACATAGAAAAATAAGCAAACATAAAATGCAAGATAAATATTAAGTCCAAGGAAAGCAAATTTGGGTAGGAAAGGAAAAGTCATCATATGACATCAGCTATCAATAACATTTTATAACAACATAATAATATAAATAATACAAACTCCAAATATTCACCTAACCAGAATTACAATATGACTATGTTGGAAAGTCAGATGTAGGGGTATGTTCTCTTGTCTGCTGTAGTGTCTTCCATAGCAGGAAAACAATAGATTATGTATAATCCCCCTTTTAAAAGTAGTAATATAAG
This sequence comes from Phoca vitulina, assembly GCF_004348235.1. Taxonomy (NCBI): domain Eukaryota; kingdom Metazoa; phylum Chordata; class Mammalia; order Carnivora; family Phocidae; genus Phoca; species Phoca vitulina. Next base: position 29,311,021 of record NW_022589704.1, read on the forward strand.
CATGTTATTTAGATTATGATGGTAAATACCAAAAGAATCAGATAAAATAGTTGAACATATTTTTAACATATGATTCAACATGGCATTTCTTATTTTAAGTTGTTATGTATGGTCATTCAAGAACATGGGCACATGGCATGCTTAATTATAAAATTAGCAGGTTCAAGACAACTAAATACAATATGCAATCCTGAATTAATTGTGGACCAAAAGAAAGATCTATCTATTTATTTGTCTGTCCATCTATCACATTATTGGAAAAATTGCCAAAATGAGAATAAGGTCTGTAGATTAGACAATATTTTATCAATGTTCTTTCTTGATTTTCATATCTGTACAATGGTTATGTAAGAGAATTTCCATCTTCTTTAGAAATACAGACTGAACAATTTAGGGATAAAGGAACATCAGGTCCACGGTTTATTCTCAAATAGTTCAGAAAAAAAATTTACATCTATATCTATCTTTCAATATAGAAAGAACGATAAAGCAATTAGTGAAAAGTGTGTATTGGATTTCTTTGTACTAACTTGGCAACATTTCTGTAATTTGAATTATTTCAAAATAAAAATAATAAGCAAGCCAATAGGCAACAGTAGTACGTGGCTAGGTAGATGGCCCCAAGACACTCACACTCAGTTTAATCCTCTAATGATGAAATGCTACTCCCGTTTTGAAAAACTCTTTTCTGAACTCACAACTCCAAGATCCTAGTGGTTTGAACTTTTTTTTTTAAAGATTTTATTTATTTGAGAGAGAGACACACAGCGAGAGAGGGAACACAAGCAGGGGGAGTGGGAGAGGGAGAAGCAGGCTTCCCGCGGAGCAGGGAGCCCGATGCGGAACTTGATCCCAGGACCCTGGGATCATGACCTGAGCTGAAGGCAGACACTTAACAACTGAGCCATCCAGGCGCCCCTGGTTTGAACATTTAAAAAACTGACTTAAATCAATCTAGTTTTCATCAGGGTTCGGTGTTTACACTGACTGACACATCCATTCAAAAACTCTTCTAGCAATAGTTATGAGGGAAATGTTTCCTATGCTCTTTTCTGTGAGCATGTATTCTTATCTAGTGCAGATGAGTTAATATGTGCTTTTTTTTATTCCAGCCTAGAATTCTTCTAGTCATTTTAGTCTTTCAAAATACAGATTAAAGGAACCAACGATTTTATTTCCACAGCGTATTAGTGAGAACTACATATGGCTAACAGTACATTGATAAAAACTTACTTTTCTGACTTAACAAAATGTCAAATAGTAGGCCAGTGCTGGCATTTACCCAGCATTATGTCACGGCTAGTATTTCTATGATTCTCTTGGTCTTTCCCTCATGGTCGTAAGATAGTTGCCCCATTCTCAAACATCAAGTTCAAGGCAGGAGGAAAGAGGTAAGAGCAGCACTAATTATATCTCTCATCTTCCTAGTAGACTTCTGTTTACATCTTATTTACTAGAACAGGGTCACATGGCCACCCTTAAGGAGGGATAGGGGAGGCAGGGAAAGCAGAGAACAAGACTGACACAACGGACTTCTTAGACCATGGATCTCACCTGGGAATACTTCTTGCTTAAGGCTGAGCACATTGCCACTCTGAACAAAATCATGGTTCTGTTAGAAAATAAGGAGGAATTTTAGGGAGATTGGGAAAGCAACCAGAAGCATCTCCCATTCCCACTTCCAGTCCTCAGACTATTGGTTACAGCCTAGGAGTTCTAAGAACTGCCATTCATTCCATTTGTTATAAAATTCTACTCGCTAACCAGATTCCTTTTTCTTAACTCCAAGCATATACATGGTCCCATAAATAGCTAAGACCTGTTCTACTGGCACTTGAATTTGCTTTCTGGATTGTTCAGCAAATTTAATCCTTTGAAGTTGGGTCTACCTCCTTAACTGAACTCTGAAAATGAAGAGTCTTCAAAGTAGATGTATGTAAAGACCTTCCTGTCAGTTAAGACCTAAGTCTTATAGACAATTTTCAAAATTCAAAAATCAATTTTATGAAGGGAACATATTGGTAAAGAGAAGGTAAGCTTGTCAGAATAATTCTATAAGCATAACTTATATGTCATATGAATACATGGAGCCTCTACCATTTATTCATCATAATGCCTGTTGCAGAAAGGCCGGGGAGACATTAGAAGCCAATTTGTGGCAAGTGTAACATTTATATTGGCTAAATAACAGCTTTACTATTCTAGCAAACTATTCAATAATAAAAGCTATAGTGGTCCGTGTATCATCTGCTGTGTTTGCAGTTACACATAATTGTACAATTATTCTTGCGACTAATATTTTCATGTCTTCCGGCTGTAGGAGAAAATTGAAGCCATAGGAGAAAACAAGTTGTGTAGAAAAAAAACACATAGAATGAGAAAGCTAAGAAACAAGGATCAGTCTAACAAGGGCCTTCATGGACAAGACAATCAGAGGAAAAGGGACAATGTAATATTACTTGGAATATTACTCAGTTCCAGCCCACTGAAGTGCTCTTCTACTGTGTCCAAAAGAGTGTTTACTCTATTAAGTTTTTTGCTTCATTAATTTATTTTCACTCTCACAATTTTTTTTAAAGATTTTATTTATTTATTTGACAGAGAGAGACACAGCGAGAGAGGGAACACAAGCAGGGGGAGAGGCAGAGGGAGAAGCAGGCTTCCCGCTGAGCAGGGAACCCGATGTGGGGCTCGATCCCAGGACCCTGGATCATGACCTAAGCCGAAGGCAGATGCTTAATGACTGAGCCACCCAGGTGCCCCTCTCACAATTTTTTTTTAAGTAAGCTCTATACCCAACATGGGGCTTGAACTCACGACTCCAAGATCAGGAATTGCGTACTCTACCGACTGAGCCAGCCAGGCGCCCTTGCTCTCACAATTTTTAATTGTTTTTTTGTGTATAGTCCATCAGTTCTTTACTCAGATCTGCCTACTTCTATTTTGTAATTTCTTGTTCTTTATCTCTTTGAAGATTTGGAACATAATTTTTTAAATCCTTTGATATGTTTCTATTATTTTGTATTTCATTAGGAGTGAGTCTGATTGATTATATTGTTGACTATCTTTTGTAACAGTAGCTTCTTGAAAGTGAATTTATATTTGGGGTTCGTAGGCTAATCGTGGGTGGGGTTGGTCTTTGTTTTGTTGGTTTGTTTTCTCTTTCTGTGATCACTCCTCTCTAAGTTTTGCGGTTGCCTTCACTCAGCCCCCAGGGAGACCTACCACCCGAGTCCAGAACCAGATCTTACGCTAGAGGAACATCTCCAAACACAGAATGACGGGGTTATTTTCGATCGAGTCACTAAGCCAAAGGAGTCCCGCTGCTGGGTTTGTTCTACTTCCTCCTGTCCCCTGCAGGGATTCAGCTTCATAAAGCCACAGCTTCAAGCAGTGATCAGAGCTGTCTCAACCCCCTTCCATGGTCAAGGAAGGCCCCCCTAGCCTTTGCTTTTAAACAGTGATGTTTGCCCTGGTGCCCCACCACATGTGGGTCACTTTGGGTTTTTTTGCCCTGCAGGAAAGACACTCCTAATGCTGCCTATTTCGAGACCTATAGCCCAGCAGGCTGATGCGGCAATCCCAGCTTACTGTGGAGTGTTTCCATTTCTGGCCCATGAAAATGTTTAGTTATTGTTTGGTTTGGGTTATTTATTTATTTATTTATTTTTCGTTTTTAGTTTTGGATTGTTTTCCCCCATAGCTATGTCTTCTAAGTTTGGAGCAGAGGTGGAAATTTGTAAGGATACACTCAGAGCACCACTTGCTGGGGAAGTCTGGAAAGAAAATAAAGACAGGTATAGCTTATGTTCCCCATAGTCTCAATTTCTTGCTCATCTCTATTTCTTTCTCCCCCCCCAGATGTCACGTGTTTCTTTGGTTAGTCAGTTGGCTAGTTGTTTGAAGCTGGGTGTCATCTATGCTAAAGACATGACTGGTTTAGACATGGAGTTTTGAGTCTTAACAGCTCTACATCCTGGGTTAGATTCCCTTCTGCCTCCGTATATGTATCAGCAGGAGAATCTTCCATCAGTGTATTCCTGAGCTGGAGTTACCATGGGTGACGTTTCTCAAGCTTTTAGGGGTGCAGAAAACAGCTACGTGTCTCCTCTGATGTGTTTTCTAGCTTTCTCTCAGGCCAGCACAAATACTGCTTTCTCTACCACTTTTTCTGTGATGGCGCAACCTAATTCCTTACTCTTGTGCTGTTTCCATTTCCCCCAAGAAATCCATATTTCTTCAGGTAGAGTCAGATGTTTCTTTCCAAACTTGCACTGTTCCCAGGTTGATCCCATTCCTCCTCTACAACACGTGGGCTCACACTGTTTGTCCCACCAATGGCATGCTTCCTGTTATGTTCTCTTTCCACTTGATCTCAAGACAAAAATGTATTTTTAAAGCTAGTGCTGTTCGTTTCCACGCTCCAGACTTGTTCCCTCCAAAGCCCAAGAAATCCTTTACTGATCCTATATTGGATTTTGAGTCCTTCTCCCTCTTGGTCTGCAGTGTTTCCTCTGCCTCTGAGCAAATATGTTATCTAGAGCCAAAGTATTCTGCCACCATAGGCCAAGAAGATGACATAGCCCTGTAGAGAAAGAGTCTACTGGGGGGTAGAAATATATATATAGCTACAGTTACAAATATACGGATATCCTTACAAACCTATGGCAAAGAGACTTTCTTAAATAAGATACTAAAAGAAAAATGATTAAAAAAAAACATGAAAAAGACTGGTCAACTTGGTTACCTCCAAATTTAGGTTTGAATGACCCAAAACTACATGAACAAGGCTGAAAAATAAAGAAAACTGATTAGGAAAAAAGTATTTCCACATACTTAACAAAAGATAATTTTACAAGGTCACCTGGGTGGCTCAGTTGGTCGAGCATCCAACCCTCAGTTTCAGTTCAGGTCATGATCTCATGGGTTGTGAGATGGAGCCCATGTAGGGCTCCATGCTCAGTGGGGAATCCACTTGAAGGTTCTCTCCCTCTGCCCTTCCCCTGACTTGTGCTCTCTCCCTCTCCCTCTCTCTCAAAATGAATAAATAAAATCTTTAAAAAAAATAAAAATAAATTTTAAAAAGATTATTTTATGGAGTAATAAGAAAAAGACTAACAACATGACAGAAATGCAAATAAGGTTATGAACAGAAGATTTACAGAAGCTACAAATGGCCAATACACATATGAAAAGAGGCTCAGTCTCGCCAGAAACCATGGAAATACAAATGAAAACAATAATAGGTCATTAATAAAATTATACATTTAAATAAATATTATTTCTCTCCATTAGATTGGCAAAAGCATTTGATTTTATTAATGAGCTTTTGCAAGGTTTTGAGGAAGTGAGTACTCTCAAATCCTGTTAGAGGGAGTGTAAATTAATTCTACCCTACACCCCAGCAGTTCCACATATAGATTTCTAGCCGGGAGAAACTCTGGCACATATGCACAATACGGCACAGATGTTTATGTGAAGGTTCCATGCAGCACTATTTGTCAGAGACAAAAATTATTAACATTTTAACTGTCCATCTATGAGAAAATAGCTAAAGAAACTATAGATACATAATAGTACATTGTATAGCAGTTAAAAGGAACATACTAGAAATAATATAACCCTGTATGTTAACTAATTGGAATCAATATAAAAACTTAAAAATAAATTAAATTTTAGAAAAGGAATACACTAGATCTATTTGTGTCAACATGGATAAATCACAAAACATCATTGCTAATTGAAAAAGGCAAGCTGCAAAAGGCTATATATAATATGATATCATTTTGTCACACAAGCACACAAATGATACTAAAACGATATTCTGGAAGTTCGTAGTAGTGGTTATCACTGGAAATTGGGGAGAAGTATATATATCTCAAGTTGGAAGTGGCATTAACAGCAGCAAGCATTTATTAAGCTTACTAAGTGTGATAGGGTATTTTACATATATTATTACATTTAATCCTTAAAATTACCCTATGGAGTAGGTATTAATTACATTTTCATTTTCCACATAAGGAAACTTAGGCACAAACAGGCTAAGTAACTTGCCTACAGGTGCACAGTCAGTTAATTGGTGGAGTTATATTTGAGCCTGGGCAATCTGGCACCAGCCTCCCCTTAGTTACTCTGCAGCCATGCCTGTGAGACAGCACGGGGGTGGGGGTGGGGGTGGGGGGGTGGGGGGGTGGAGTCGTGCTGCAAGGGGCCTTCTCGGCAGCGTTAGCTGTAAGTTTCTGTGTTTTTGGAAGGAGAATATAGTATTCAGGAATGATTTATATAGTTAAAAATTAATTTTAAATAGGAAAAGCAATTACTGATATATCTTAGATGGAACCACCTCCAAAAGAAAAGGAAGGTTGAATGAATGGAAGGAAGGGAGGAAGGGAGGAAGAGAGAAAGGGAGGAAGGAAGGAAGGAAGGAAGGAAGGAAGGAAGGAAGGAAGGGAGGGAGGAAGGGAGGGAGGAAGGGAGGGAGGAGGGAAGAGGGGAAGGGGAAGGGAGGGAGGAGGGAGAGTGGGTAGAAGGGAGGGAGAGTGGGAAGAAGGGAGGGAGGAGGGAGAGTGGGAAGAAGGGAGGGAGGGAGGGAGGAGGTAACAGAGAGACAAGGACTTTCACCCCTCTTCATCTGTTTAGTGATGACTTTCAGAGCTCTGGTTTCTCAGACACTTCTAGCGCTCCAAACTCCATGCCATTATCAAGATTTATCTCAGACCAAGTTGAGAATAAGGAGATAAAAAGAAAAACAAAGCATTTGGATTGTGAATCCCCTCTCCTGTCCACAAAGGCCACAGCATCTGTCCAAGGTTCTCTACGGAGAAGCTCTGTTGTGAGAAGAGCACTTCTTTGCCCTTAAACCGAATTCCTAACCTGGGGCCCATTACCCAGAGGACATTGCTTGGGCGGCAGTCATCCTCATTGTCTGGCTCTGACCAAGAGAGAAAGACAATTCCAGTCAACCACGATTAAAGCAAGGGAGGAAACAAAAGGTCTTCCTAGTTTCTAGAAACCACCCACAGTCGCCAGGCCCTCCCAGGGGCAGCAGGTACCTCCGCCTAAGCAGGGCCCTCTTTTATCACCATAGCTGTGTGGTTCTCCTAAAAAGCCATTCGAAGAGACAAAACCCTACAAAATGAGGAGCCAAGAAGAAATTCTGCCACCAGGAACTGCATGTAACTTTTCCTTCAGCACAGAGAAACTTCCAGGCGCTAGCCCGGTGTCCTAAACCGTGTTCTTGGACTTGGTCAATGCAATGTCTGTGGTCAACCTCTTTGGGGGTGGAAGAGGTGAGATGTGAGCTCCCCCACGTGGCTGAAGCTGTCCACTAACCTGGATGGGGTGAATGGGTTTTTGCAGAGGATCCCAGATTTCTCAGGTCTATGTGCAATCCATTTATCTTCTTCTGATGTGTTTTTATAGCGTTTTCAGAAATAACATCATTTTGTGATGAGTTCTTGTCCTGAAACATTGAATACTGCGGTGATTATGGCTGGGGTTAGCCCAGAATATTTTTCTCAATAATAAACAGTACGATATGCTTATTCCCATCTCTTTTTGCCAACCCACACAACACTTCTTACGTGAACTCATTTTTTGAGCAAGTTGTTATTTTCAGGGCTGTGCTACAATTAATTTAGTACCTGACTTACCAAATATTCTATGGCCAAGGAGAAAAATAACTCTAGTGTGTGTCATTTACTCTAATGTAGTCCTCACCTATGATTAAAAACAAAATACACCGGACGGGGCTTGATACATGTTCCTCACCCCAAAATACCTCAAGAACACAAAACACAGAGCCCCTTAGCCAAAGCTTGCAGTATTTCCTTCCTCCTCTGTCTTAGGAACTCCTTCCAGATATAGAACAAGCCCTGAATTTGGCAATTCTTCTTGCTGCTACAGCATATTTTCTCATTCCCAAGAAAATGTTCTTTCTCAAAGAGTAAAATGCCCAAAATTAAAAGGCAAGCTGGCAAACTAGGGAAATGCCGCAATGACTATGATAAAGCATTTATATAAAACTATCAGAGAAAGTCTATTACCCTAATAGACAAAAAGCTATGAAGATTATTTCTAAAAGAGGAAACCTAGGGGGCTAGAAAATTGTAAATACTTCACCCTCCAAAGAAATCAAATAAATAAAATTTAAAACAAGATAACATTTTTGCCTATCATATTAACAAAGCTGTTTAAAATGTTAACGATGGGGGCGCTTGGGTGGCTCAGTCGGTTAAGCGTCTGCCTTCAGCTCAGGTCATGATCTCAGGGTCCTGGGATCGAGCCCCGCATCGGGCTCCCTGCTCCATGGGGAGTCTGCTTCTCCCTCTCCCTCTGCCCCTACCCCACCCCCTACTTGTTCTCTCTTGTGTGTTCTCACTCAAATAAATAAAATCTTTAAAAATAACTTAAAATTTTTGAAAAATGCTAAAAATGATACATGTACATATGGTAAAACAGACACTGGGATATTTATTTTTTGAAAACAATTTAGGAAAATATCAAAAGGAGCCTTAAAAATATTCATACCCTATGACTTCTGGGACTGATGGGAAGAAAAAATACAAAGCTAGGGGAAAGCCTTATGTACAAAGAGTCATACTGAACTACTGTGGATAGAAGTCACCTAAATAGTCCATTTTAAGGCACTGGTTACTACCATAGTTTTCTTAGCCTAGTGGTTGTCAATTCTGGCTGCACATGAGAATCACTTGGGAAACTTTATTTTTACAATAATGATGCTTAGGCCTCATATCAGAACAACTGATTCAAAATCTCTGGGGGGTGAGACCTGGGCATGTATATTTTTTAAAACCCTGTAAATGATTCTCACATGCATCCAGGGTTGAGACCTATCAGGCTAAGGAAACTATAGTAGCATTATTAAGAGTATATTATGCAGCCAATAAAAATATGCTTTCAGAATTTTTTTTTAAAGATTTTATTTATTAATTTGACAGACAGCGAGAGAGGGAACACAAACAGGGGGAGTGGGAGAGGGAGAAGCAGGCTTCCCGCCGAGCAGGGAGCCCGATGCGGGGCCCGATCCCAGGACCCTGGGACCATGACCTGAGCCGAAGGCAGACGCTTAACAGACTGAGCCACCCAGGCGCCCCCAGAATTTTTGAAGAAACGTTTTATTTCAAAACAGTTCTCGGGGCACCTGGGTGGCTCAGTCAGTTAAGTGTCTGTCTTCGGCTCAGGTTGTCATCTCGGGGGCCTGGGATTGAGCCCCATGTTGGGCTCCCTGCTCAGTGGGGCGTCTGCTTGTCCCTCTCCTTCTGTGCTCTCTCCCCCGCACACTCTCTCTCTCTCAAATAAATAAATAAAATCTTTGAAAAAAAAGACAGTTCTACACTTAGCAAAAAGTTGTAAGGTTGATACAAAGAACTCCTATATACCCATCACCCAGGGACCCCATTCAACTTTGGTCAATTATTCCAGAAATACCCTTTTCAGTGAAGGTTCCAGTCCAGGATCTCATATTGTTCCCAATGCCTTTCTTGACTTCTATCACTCTGACATTTTTTTTCCACTCTGACATTTTTTAAGATTATAGGACAATCATTTTATAGAATGTCTCTCAATGTGGGTGAGAGACCCCCAAGATCACCCCTATTTTGATGATTTGCTAGGAGAAATCCCAGGGCACAGCATATCGTCTTCCTTACAGCTATGATTTATTACAGCCAAAGGATACAAAGCAAAACCAGCAGAGGGAAAATGCACAATGGGCAAGGTCCCGAGAAAACCAGGTGTGAGCTTCCAAGAATCTTTCCCCACGGAGGTACATAGGACATATTTAACTCCCCTGGCAATGACTTGTGATAACACATGTGAAATGTTACCTGCCAGGGAAGCTTATTAGTGACTCAGAGCCCCAAGTTTTGACTGGGGGCTGGTCACATTAGGCACCTCTGCCTAGCCAATTTCCAGACTCCCAGAAGGAAAGCAGGTATTCAGCATAAACCACATCCTTTGTACAAACAGTTTAGGCACAGTGAGCTACTCTTGTCAGTTAGTGTGCTGGCAACACTCCTGAAATCCAAGTTCCCATATGCCCACCAAGGGCCAATCTTATAAGCAGGGCTTTCTAAGAAAAGGCCTTTTCTAAAGCCTGCTGTGTGAACTCTTTTCTACATAGATTTGTCTGATGTTTCTCATGATTAGACCCAGGTAATGTATTTTTGCTCGACTATCACAGACGTTGTATTCTTCTCATTGTACTTCCTGGGTGGAACATGGCATCTACTGAACTCAGAATGTGATTCCTGGGGCGCCTGGGTGGCTCAGTCTGTTCGGCATCCAACCCCTAATTTTTTCAGCTCAGGTCATGGTCTCAGGGTGCTGAGATTGAGCCCGGCTTCGGGCTCTGCATTCCTTGAGATTCTCTCCCTCTCCCTCTCCCCCTCCCCCTCCCTCTCCCCCTGCTCCTCCCCCTGCCAAATAAAATAAATGAAATCAAAAAAAAAAAAAAAAAAGAAAAGAAAAGAATGTGATTCCATTTTAGGTGTTTGACTGCTGATAGCTTTCAAGTTCTATCCCTCTCTCTCCTGCCCCGCAGCTGGGCAAGCTGATGGGAAAGCTCAGATGCTCCCCCTTTTGGTGCAGGTGAGAAATTCAAACCACACAATCCCTGGTCCGTGCCTAGGAACCCCATTCCTTAAACAAAATAAAAGCCAACAACATTCACCCTCCCTGCCCTCTCAAGACATCTTCTGACCTGCTTGGGGTCCTGCCCTACTCTCCCCAAAAAGCCTCTATCATCTTGCAAAATGATGACCACCATAAGGTTAGTCAATACTTCCATCACTTCACGTAATTACAATTTTGTGTGTGTGGTGAGAACATTTAAGGTCTAATCTCTCAGCGATTTTCAAGTACATATTACAGTATTAAGTATAGTGACCAGGCTGAATATTGGATCCCCAGAACTTATTCATCTTATAACGGGAAGTTTGTATACCTTGACCAGCATCTCCCCATTTCTCCCAACCCCCAGCCCCTGGCAACCACCATCTTATTCTGTTTCTATGAATTCAGCATTTTTAGGTTTTTTTTTTAAGATTTTATTTATTTATTTGACACAGACACAGCGAGAGAGGGAACACAAGCAGGGGTGTGGGAGAGGGAGAAGCAGGCTTCCTGTGGAGCAGGGAGCCCGATGTGGGGCTCGACCCCAGGATCCCGGGATCACGACCTGAGCCGAAGGCAGATGCTTAATGACCAAGCCACCCAGGCACCCTGCATTTTTAGATTCTATGTATAAGCAAAATCATGCAGAATTTGTATTTCTCTGACTTATTTCACTTAGCATAACGTCCTCAAGGTCCATCCATATTGTTATGAATGGCAGGATTTCCCTCTTTGTTATGGCTAAACAATATTCCATTGTGTATATGTGCCACATCTTTTTTTTAAGATTTTATTTATTTATTTATATTTTTATTTGAGAGAGAGAGAACACACACGTGCGAGCAGGGGGAGGAGCAGGGGGGGAGAGAGAGGGACAAGCAGACTGTTCGCTGAGCGCAGAGCCCCACTTGGGACTCGATCCCATGACCCTGAGATCGTGACCTGAGGGGAAACCAAGAGTCGGATGCTCAACCGACTGAGCCACCCAGGTGCCCCTATGCCACATCTTCTTTATCCATTTATATGTCGATGGATACATAGGTTGATCCTATGTTTTGGTTATTGTGAATAATGCTGCAGTGAACATGGGGGTGCAGATATTTCTTCAAGATAATTTCATTTCCTTCAGATATGTATCTATAGAAGTGGAACTGCTGAATCATGTGGTAAATTCAATTTTAATTTTCAGGAAATTTCATACTGTTTTCCATTGTGACTATATCGATTTATATTCCCACCAACAATGTACAAGGCTTCCAATTTCTCCACATCATCATCAATACTTGTTATCTCTTGGGTTTTTTGTTTGTTTGTTTGTTTGTTTGTTTTGAGAATAGCCATTCTAATAGGTGTGAGGTGGTATCTCATTACACTATTGATTTGCATTTCCCTGATGATCCTGTTGGCCTTTTGTATTTGGAAAAATGTCTATTCAGTTCCTTTACTCATTTTTTATTGAATTACTTATTTTTGTTATTGATTTGTATGAGTTTTTTATATATTTTGGATATTGACACCTTATCAAAGAGATGGTTTACAAATATTTTCTCCCATCTGTAGGCAAACTTTTCACTTTATTGACTGTTTCTCTTGCTGTACAGAAGTTCTTTATTTTGACATAGTCCCACTTGTTTATTTTTGCTTTTAGTTGCTTATAATTTTGGTGTCATATCCAAAAGCTAGTTGCCAAAACCAATGTCAAGGAGTTTTTCCCCTGTTTTTTTTCAAGGTATTTTATGGTTTCAGATCCTGCTTTTAAGTCTTTAATCCATTTTGATTTAATTTTTGTATGGTCTAAGACAGGAGTTAAATTCATTCTTTTGCATGTGAATATCTAGTTTTTCCATCACTATTTGTTGAAGAGACTGTCCTTTCCCCATTGAGTTTTCCTGGCTCCATTATAAAATATTAGGTGACTGTAGATGTGTAGGCTTATTTCTGGGCTCCCTATTCTGTTCCACTGTTCTATATGTCTATTTTTATGCCAGTACCATACTGTTTTAATTCATATAGCTTTTATTTCTGTGGCAGCCACTTGGTTGTGAGCCTGTCTTCTCAAAACAGCTCTCCTTGGTCTTGGACTGCACTGGAGTTTCACCATCTTCTACCTGTTACTCAGAGTTCCCATGAAAGCCTTTGTCCATGGATTTTTACTCTTTTTCCAATGTTATGGTGATACCACACTGCCTTGATTACAGTATCTTTATAATAAGTCTTAAAATCAAGCATTGGAAGCCCCCCCAAAATTTCTTCTTTTTCACAGTTGCTTAGTTATTCCAGGCTCTTTGTATTTTCATATAAATTTGAAAATCAGATCGCCAATTGCTAAAAAACAAAAAACAAAAAATCCTGTTGGCTCATACTGGATTGCAATTTGGGGAGAATTTACATCTTAACAACACCTAATCTTTTAATTCATGAGCATGGCTAAGTCTCCATTTACTTAAGTCTCCTTTAATTGCATTGTTTTGTGGGTGAAGTTTGTGGGTTTTTTCACATGTCTTCGTTTTATGATTTTTCTCTTTATCACTGGTTTTAAGCAATTTGATTATGATGTAACTTGGTGTAGCTTTTTGCATGTTTCTTATGCTTGGAGTTCCTGGAGATTCTTGGATCTGTGGGTTTAGAGTTTTCATCAAATTTAGAAATTTTTTAGTCAGTATTTCTTTGAATGTTCTTTTCTGTCCCCACTCACCTCATCTGGGATCTCCCAATATATGTATATTAAGCTGAACTCATCATAAGTTCACTAAAGCTGTGTTCAGTTTTCTTCAGTCTTTCTTTTCTGTATTTCATTTTAAGTAGTTTTTATTGCTTTTCTTTAAGTTCAGTAATCTTTCTTTCTTCGGTGATTCATCCACTGTTAATTCAATCCAGTATATTTTTTATTTCAGATGTTGTAGTCTCAATCTTTAAAAATTTTGTTCTAAGTTTTTAAAAATATCTCTTAACTCTCTCCTTAATCTATGAGTCTTCATATTAAGTTTAGAAATTCTATTTATTTAACTTCTCAAAATGTCACCACTCACCATCACCACTACCACTAAAAATGTAGTGGTGGATCCAAGGATCCAAGATACTTCTAATCCCAAGTAAGATGCTACACAATACTAAATAAAACTGCCTTCTCACTTACACTGACCTGAAGACTGATGATAGCCAGTGGCCAAAGGCTCTCTGGCATTTGATATGAATGCCAGAAATTTGGCTCCAGCTATCTAAATTCTTGGCTTAATGCTATGATGCCACAAGTAAGTTTTCAGCGTGGATGTTGAACTTTACAGTAACATTTAAACTCCATACACTTCAAAGAAAAAAGGAAAGAACAGCCGAAAGAACAAACAAATCTGTAGGGGTTACTGCACATAAAAACCTAACTCTCTTTGCTAGACTGTTATGTAGCATGTCCTCCATCCCTCTTCCTCTGCAATCTTGCATTGATAAATTCAGTGTTTGTAGGATTTAAAGAAATTTTGTGTAAAGATAGTTTATCTAAATGAACATAAACAAAATAAAAATAGTCTTTCCCCCAAAAAGCAAACATTTTGCCTCTTTGTTCACTAATTCCCTACTAAAATTCAGTGTTTCTTCTTCTATATAAACCTTGTATTTGCCATGGCTAACTCAGTTTTCTGCTATCCTGTTCATACATATTAAAGGGCTCAATGACATAATTGGCTTTGCTTTTCACTCAGTTGCTTAGGGCTTATAAAAATAAAACACAAATACCCACAGCTGTTCTAGGCAATCACTCAGCTCTTTGAGAAAAAAATACAGATATAGGGACAGGTGGCCTCACTCTCAGCACAATGTTCAGAATCAAGGGAACAGGGACTGCAGCTGTGTTTCCAGGAGAAAACTAACAAACTCCCAGGCTTTCTAGGCTAACTAGAGTTATGTACAGACACCCAAGATGAAGAGAGTTATCTTTCCTGAGTCTTGTTTCTTCTGTAAGTTGACCAACTGATATCCAAGGTCTTCCTCTATGAGAATACCTTAGGATTCCTGATTACCCAGTGGAGGTAGTTCAGGAGTCCAGAAAATAGAAAGTCAGCAGCAAACCAACTGTCAGGTGGTAAGGTTGCTAATGAATACAAAAAGATATATACCTGCCCTTTCTACCTGCCTTTTCTAACCTGATTACAATAACTTGGTTTTCTAAGTACAATTGATCAAAGGCATAGAGACATAGCAAGGGAAGGTGTTAGCTTAGATGGTTTTGAAGGAGATTAACTAAGTGAGTGATACTGTCTGATTCTACTCCTTTTTTAAAAGATTTACTTATTTATTTGAGAGAGAGAGGAGGGGCAGAGAGAGAGGAAGAGAATCTCAAGCAGACTCCCCCACTGAGCGCAGAGCCTGATATGGGGCTAGATCTCACAACCCTGAGATCATTACCTGAGCCAAAACCGAGTTGGATATTCAACTGACTGAACCACCCAGGCGCCCAAGTCTACTCTTAATATACTCACAGCACTCATCCTAATCAAAGCTTCTGATTGCTACCCAGGAGATGTAAAATCACAGAAGTTATGATTCAGTTTCAAACACTGGCTGTCCTAGCAGCCTCCAGCTCTTTTCAGCTGTGGTTGTCCCCAGAGCTTGCCTAATGACCCACTGAATCTCAGAACTCCTACACAACTGTTTTCAGCTTTATTTACATCTTTGACTTCAGATTCACCACGGAATTGGATTGGGAGTTTCCACCCCATCTCTCAGCCCTATTGGCCACAGCCATGGCCCATCACCTTCTTCCAAGTGGTAAGTGAATCAAATAGCAGCTTAAGTCTCTATACCATCTTTCTACCCTCAACCACCATAAAGCCTGTCCAAACCAATCCAGCCATTGAGCTATACTGACGCTTCTCAAGCATTTTCTATAACAGTGCATTTACTCCATCCATTCCTAATTTCCAGTGGAAGAAGAATTTGAGAAGAGTCAAGATGATGACACAAGATAAAAAAATCTAACAAATGGAAAACATAATGGTGATTTTTCATATATGTTGGTATTTATTAAATGAATATAAGTATAACAACAGAAAGCCATTACCAACTCAATCAACATGTATGCTGCACTCATAAAGATCAGTCCTCTCAAACTTTACAGACATTCCAATCATCTCCTTTTATGAATTATAAATTTTAGTAAACCTTAAGAGGATAGAGGATTCTGAGAAGATGGCAGAGTAGGAAGCACCAGGAATCAGTCTCCTTACCTAGATAATTGCACTGGCAGAATCTGACAAATGTAACATTTTTGGAACTCTGTAGTCTGAGAGTTTGCAACTTCCAGGGCAAGGCTTGGACAGTAAGTTGTGGTTAATTTCAATTTTATCTCTTGGCACAGGAACAGCTACTCATCCCACACCTCACAGCATGCAAACAATGGGAACCAGGATGGGTAAAAATGACCCTATACACCAACTATTGGGAATCTGTTCTCCGATAACTGATTGGTGCTTCTGATCACAGAAGTGTAGACAAAAAGGTAGCAGCATAGTTGTTGTACCTCCCTCAACTGTTACCAGTCTCTCCCCTTGGGCTGAAATGATTCCTATGACATTTAAAAGGCCAGCACAGGGCGCCTGGGTGGCTCAGATGGTTAAGCGTCTGCCTTCGGCTCAGGTCATGATCCCGGGGTCCCGGGATCGAGTCCCGCATCGGGCTCCCTGCTAGGCGGGGAGCCTGCTTCTCCCTCTGCCTCTGCCTCTCTCTCTCTCTCTCTCTCTGACTCTCATGAATAAATAAATTTAAAAAAAAAAAAAAAATTAAAAGGCCAGCACATTTTCCCCCTCCCCTTTTTTCTTTTGTTCTCCTTTTGGAAGCAAAATGTTGAAGCACAGGACATTAAAAAGCAACCACATATGCAGGAGGAATTAAAAAGTCTCCACACATGCCAAGGAAATGTGCAGGTTCTGAAAAGAACTGAGAAGACTAAGTTTACATCTTAGGCTGATACTTGGTACAAAGACAGCCTACCATAATCAAAAGCAAAAATAGGAAAACAAAACAAGAACAGCAAACCCTAAGGTAGGAGAAGAATGTGATTTCCAGAGTTATCATACAGTTAGATTCAAATGTCCAGTTTTTAACCAAAAAAAATCAGGAGGCATTCAAAGAAACAGGAAGGTGTGGCCCATTCAAAGGGCAAAAATAAACTAACAGAAACTGTCTCTGAAAAAGACCTAATGACAGATCTATTAAACACTTTATTTTTTTAATTTAATTTAATTTACTTATTTGAGAGAGAATGAGAGAGAGCATGGGGGGGGGAGGGTCAGAGGGAGAAGCAGACTCCCTGCCGAGCAGGGAGCCCAATGCGGGACTCGATCCTGGGACTCCAGGATCATGACCTGAGCCGAAGGCAGTTGCTTAACCAACTGGGCCACCCAGGTGCCCTCTATTAAACACTTTAAAACTGTCTTTAAAATGTTCAAAGAACTAATGGAAGATGTAGAGAAAGTCAAGAAAATAATGTGTAAGCAAAGTGGAAATATCAATAAAGAGAAACTTTTTTTTTAAGATTTTTAAAAAATTTATTCATTTGAGAGAGAGAGTGAGTGAGTGAGGGCAGGGGCAGGGGGGGAGGGTCATTGGAGAGGGAGAAGCAGACTCCCCACTGAGCAGGGAGCCCAAAATGGGGCTCGATCCCAGGACCCTGAGATAATGACCTGAGCCCAAGGCAGATGCTTAACTAACTGAGCCACCCAGGTGCCCCAATAAAGGGAAACTTTAAACCAAAGTTTAAAAAAATTCTTGAGCTGAAAATTATAATTAAATAAAAAAAATTAACTCGAGGGAGTCAAAGGCAGATCTGAGCAGGCAGAATAAAGAATCAGCGAACTTGAAGAAAGGACAATAGAAATGATCAAATCTGAGGAATAGAAAGAAATGAGAATGAAGAAAAGTGAAAGTGCCTAAGGGAACCTATGGGAAACCATCAAGCTGACCAACACATGCACTGTGAGAGCCCCTGAAGAGACAGAGAAAGGGGTGGAGAAAATAGTTGAATAAATAACAGCTGAAAATTCCCAAATTTGATGAAAACCTGGAATATAAACATCCAGGAAATTCAACAAACTCTTAGTAGAATAAACTCAAAGAGACCCACACTGAGACATATTAAAATCAAACTATCGAAGGACAAAAAAACAAGAGAGAATTTTTAAATCAGTAAGGGAGAAGCAACTCATCACATACAGAAGATCTTCAAGAAAATAACTAGATTTCTCATCAGAAACTTTGGAGGCCAAAGAGCAGTGTGCTGAAATATTCAAGCGCTAAAAGAAAAAAAAAATGTCAACCAAGGTTCCTATATCCAGCAAAACTGTCCTTTAAAAGTGAGGGAGAAATTAAGACACTTCCAGATAAACAAAAGATGAGGGAGTTTGTAACCACTAGACTTGTCAAAGGGAGTCCTGCAGATTGAAATTAAAAGATACTACACAGAAACTTGAAGCTGTATGAAGAAATAAAGGTATCAATAAAGGTAAATACATGAGAATTATAAAAGCTAGCATCACTGTAACAAAGGTTTGTAACTTCATTTTTATTTTCTACATGATTTAAAAGACTAATACATTTTTAAAAACAATTACTAATCTAAAAGCTAGTATTATTTTACCTTTGGTTTGTAACTCCACATTGTTTTCTACATAATTTAAAAGACTAATGCATTTTTTTTTAATGTTAGTTCATGTTTTTGAACACACAACACATAAGGATGTAATTTTGTGATAACACCAGAAAGGGATTGGGACAGGCTGTAAAGGGACAGAGTTTTGTGTGTTATTAAAGTTAAACTATTATAAATTCTAATTAGAGTGTTGTAACTTTAGGATGTTAAATGTCATAGCTATGGTAATTACACACACACACACACACATACACACAAACTATAGAATATACACAGAAGAAAATGAGAAGAGAACTTAAATGTTTCACAAAAAAATAAACTGAACACAAAAAGACAGTAATTCAGGAATAGATGACTACTACCTCAATGTAATAAAAGTCATATATGAAAAACCCACAGCAAACATCATCCTCAATAGTGAAATACCAAAAGCTTTCCTCTAAGATGAGGAACAAGGGAAGGATGCCTACTTTCACTACTTCTAATTCAACAAAGTATTGAAAACTCTGGCCAGAGCAATTAGGCAAGAAAATAAAAGAGATCCAAATTAGGAAGGAAGAAGTAAAATTATCTGTTCACAGATGATAGCAATCCTTAATACCACTGCTGTCCAAGCCATATTAGAGCCTATGACAAAAGAAAAACTCAGTAATACTTTGTCTTTCTTTAAAATTTTGATATTTTGTTCATCACTGATTTTTTACATTAATTTTTACTTTTTAAATGTGATTTCTCTTGACTATGGAGTTTTTTGGTGCTCCCTTAAATTTTGTACCTGAGGTGAGTCCCTCACTTACCTCACCCTAGACTGGGTCTTGGTTAATATTCAGTAAATTTCTAATAAGTAATCTTAATCACACCTGAAAATTATGTCACTTGCCTATAAGAACGGAGGGAAAATCTTATAACTGTGGATTATTTTCCAACCCATCTTGAGGCTCTTCACCATCAAGACCTTTGAACTTGCTCTTCCTTATGCCTGGATCATCTCTCCATCTTCACATGGTTGGCTACCTCCCACCCTTCTCAGATTAAGTGTCTTATCAGAGAAACCTTCCCCAAACCACTCCTGTATAATAGGTCTTTAAATAGGTCTCTTTATTATTTTGGACCACAAAATCCTTTTTGTTTCTTTCATAACACTTAAAATATCGCACTTACTGACTTGTTTGCTGAGTTCTTCACCATGTGTACGCCCCATCACTCTACAAGCTCCATGAGAAGAGGGACCCTGTCTGTTCACCATTGCTCACCATTACATCACCATCACCTAGAAGCAGGCCTAACACATAATAGGTACTCA
The DNA here is from genome assembly GCF_004348235.1 of Phoca vitulina. Classification (NCBI taxonomy): domain Eukaryota; kingdom Metazoa; phylum Chordata; class Mammalia; order Carnivora; family Phocidae; genus Phoca; species Phoca vitulina. Next base: position 29,330,598 of record NW_022589704.1, read on the forward strand.
ATATATAATGACTGAATGGATTAAAAGCCTAACAGGGACTTAGAAACACCCAGATAAGTTGGGGATCTTCATGGGCAAAAGACTTGTTCTGCTTCATGTTGAATGTCTGGAATACAATCACCTTATCTACCAAGAACACAAGCTCCTCAAAGTGAATCAAGTGGTGAGCATGGCGTGGGAGACGTGGCCTAGATGGAATTCAGTTATAGTTGAAAGCCTGGAGAGGGAGTTTCAAGAAAAAGTGCTAGTTGGGCAGAAGATGAATGTACAGTGGGAGGGAAGAGAGTTATTGGGCCAGACCCAAATGGAATTCATAACTAGGTCTCAAGGGGTTTCCATGAAACCTGCCGGGACTGGGGCAAGACCCAGTCAGCCAGGAAACCACTGGGCCTGGACCAAACTAGAGAGGCCAGAATAGAAATTACACTAGGAAATGGTCTCGGCCTTCAATGCTTTCAGGTCTGGCAGTAACCAGGTAGATGATTGTTACCACAAGGAAGCAGAAGACACTGAACACAAGGACTCCCTCCATTCAATACCATGGGATTATAGAAGCAAACACACCAAGACACAGTCTTGGAGTGAAGCAAGCAGGGAGAGGAAGGGTAAAAACTAAAAGACCAAAGATCAAGAAGACTATTTAAATCATTGAATTGGGCTAAATGTGTTTGTCCTTCTTTCTCCTACTTTGCAGGAATTTGTAAAGGAGATCACTTCAGTTTTAGAGAACTAGGGAATCTACATTTTCTTAATGCATTCAAGTGATAGTGTAAGAAAATTTAACGATTTTGCAGCAAATGAACAAAAGAACCCTGATGGGCTATGGTTTGGTAACATGGGTCTATACAGCTCATCTGAATATGACTTATTATCGTCTTTTGTCTGGTCCTGGAATGACTGACTTACAGACCACCAGGGCTGGGAAATACTTTAGAGCTCATGTGTTCCAACCTTCCTCATTTTATAAATAAGGAAACAGATCTTATTATTTATTCATCCCAGTCTGGTCCCTTTAAGAACCATCCCACCTCAGTGAGGCATGCCAGAATTCATGTGAAAGAAACCACTAGGTTACATGGGTCTCCCACCTTCACTTGCCCTCCACCCCAGTCCTTGCCCCAGGCTCTCAGTCTCTGTTAATGCTTCATCCAAGTGCTCCATCTGATGCATAACTTAGTGCAGTATCTCCCCCTTCCGTGATTCTGACTGCAGAGCCAGCTCCATTTCTAAGGACTTGTTCTTGCTTTGGCTCTGTGATAAAACAATCTTATGAGCAGCTTTATAAATAATCTTCCTCCTGGTTTAACCTGGCCCTGAAGATCTCACACCAGTATAATGACCAGTAGGCAATATTCTCACATCCATTATGACCTTGACAATGAGAATAACTGCCTCTTTCATTTTTCTACATCTCAATCTCTTCAGTGAGATTATAAATTCCTTGCAACAAGGATTATTCATCTTTATATTCTTCCCCACATTACCCAATACAGTTCCTGGCAAAAAATATTGGCTAATTGATTTAAATCACTCCTCAAATCACCAATACAACCCCCACACCATATTCTGAGTGAGCAGAGTAGGCAGCTGTTGGCTTGATATAAATTTAGAGTTTAGGAAAGCTCTCCCAGCCCAAGGACCGTTTCTCTCTGCCAGGATACCTAAAATAACCACATTACTCACTCCTTTGAGTCAAGGCCTTGAAAATTCTTGTTAAAATGCAAATGTCATCTGAGAGGGATAACATGAAGTTATCAATGCCTATTAATAACACAGAATATTATTAGCTTAGCAAGGAATAAGAAAGATCCAGAATATGGAAGGGCAGGCTTAAGTCAGCCCCAATATTTAGGACCTGGTGAAATCAGGAACATCTTGGCTATTGGTGGTTGCATATTGAAAGGAATAAGGATCTCAGAAAACTCAAATGAAGTGATAATAAAAAAGCACCTGGTAAATGCAAAAAAATATTAATATTAATAATAATGGCCAATATTTTTAAGTACATACTCAGTGCCAAATAGTATTCTACGTGCTTTACATATATTAGCTCACTTTTCAATTCCTCATCTGTAAGATAGATAAAATAATTATGCCACACTTTAGTGATTTGCTCAATGTTACAAAGCTAGTGAGGGGTAGAGCTGGAATTTGGAATAATTTGTCTGGTTGTAGGGTCTCTCTGTTGAACCTCCATGTCAGAGCGTCACTGTGTTCCATTGTTGTTTTCATTAATATGGTCATGATTTTAACCACAGAAAGGGGGCCATTCATTCCTCTTGATCCTCCTCACCTACATTCTACAAGTCTCTCAACATGTCTATTCCTTCCCATTTCTCCTACATCCCAGTCCAAGTTCTCTTTATTTCTTCTCTATGCAACACCCTCTCTCTGCCAGTGCCTCGACTCATGTAAGCCTCAGATAAAATACTAATAATTTCTACATGAAGAAACTAAGGCACAGAAAATTTCATCACCTCCCTCCCATCCCAACTCAAGTCATTCTGGAAATATTAGTCCTGGGATTTGAACCCACAAAGGCTGGTTCCAGAGCCCTTACTCACATTTCCCATGTGACCTTGCTATCCTAACGGTTTCCTAACTTGCCCCCCTTTTGCTGGTCTTTCCCAAACCCCAACCCCCCCACACCACAGACCCTAAGGTCTCACCTTCCCACCCTAGCTCCTAACCTGGCATTCAAGCAAGTAGATGCTGAGATTACCACCTTCCTCATGCTGCTCCAGACGTAAGTATCTAGAGAAAAGTTACTGACTTGACAACATAAAAAAAAAAAAAAAATTTAAACATTTCTGCATGGTCACAAACAATTCAACAAACAAAAGACAACCTGGGAGGGGCACCTGGGTGGCTCAGTCAGTTAAGCGTCTGCCTTTAGCTCAGATCATGATCCCAGGGTCCCTGCTCAGCGGGAAGTCTGCTTCTCCCTCTCCCTCTGCTGCTCCCCCTGCTCATGCTCTCTCTCTCTTTCTCTCCCAAATAAATAAATAAAATCTTTAAAAAAAAAACAAAAAGACAGCCTGGGAAAATATTTATAGCATACATGACAAAGGGCTAATTTTCTTAATTTATACATAGCTTTTAGAGATATGTCCCCAAAAAGAGGGGGGATTATATAGGATATAAACACACAATTCGGTGGCTTAAATCTAATTTAAAATGTTAGAACTGAATTATAATTTTTAAAATGCTATTTTAATATACCACAATATATTATTTCTCACCTATTATGTTGGACAAAATCTTCTTTTTTGTTTTTTCTTTTTTAAGTAGGCTCCACACCCAGCATGGAGTCCAATGTAGGGCTTGAATTCACAACCCTGAGATCAAGACCTGAGCTGAGGTCAAGAGACAGACGCTTAACTGACTGAGCCCCCCAGGTGCCCCAAATTGGACAAAATTTTAAAGATTAATACCTAGTTTTATAGGTAGTGTGGGAAAGAGGCCCTTATAGACTATCATTTGGAATGTGAATCAGTGTAGCTTTTTTGTAGGGCAATTTGAGAGCATCTACCAAAATGTAAAATGCATATGCCATTTGATTCAACATTACTACTACAAAAAATTCACTTTACAGACATAGTCAAACAATTAAACAAGGATTTCTGTCCAAGAATGTTCACTGCAGGATTTTTTGATAAGAAAGCCCAATTGCTGGTAAGTAGACCATGGAAAATAAATCATGATATCACAGACACATTTCCAAAGGTACCTATGCTAAACTGCAGTGGTCTCCAAATTGAGTTATATCTACCAAGGGTACATAAAACAATCTAGTGTGAAATGGGAAGAAAATATTAGAACTAACATTGAATATATATTTATATATTTTACCTCATCTTTCTTCAATCTATTTTCATGTATGTTTTTAAATGTACATAATACAGGGCGCCTGGCTGGCTCAGTCAGCAGAGCATACGACTCTTGATCTCAAGGTTGTGAGTTGGAGCTCCATGTTGGGTGTAGAGATTACTTAAAAATAAAAAATCTTTATAAAATAAATAAATGTACATAATGCATGAATGTAGTGGTTGAAGGGCTTCAGAGTATCACACCCCAAAATATGCCACTGTGGCATAAGGATTATTTTGAGCTGAAAACAACTGAGAAGAAATAGACACAATAGAAGAAAAATTCTCTGGGGCACCTGGCTGGCTCAGCCGGAGGAGCATGTGTCTCTTAATCTCGGGGTTGTAAGTTTGAGCCCCACATTGGGTATAGAAAATACTTAAAAATGTAAAAAAGTCTTTAAAAAATAAACCTCTCTGGCCTCCCCCTCTCTACCAGGAAGGGCAGTACCATTCTTAATCACTGGAGTCCACTCTATACTCTTTATCAGTCCAGAGATAGCACAAGAAAAACCTACATACCTTGCTAAAACCTTGGTGAAATAACCCTCATCTTCCATTAGTTTTCTCCATATATTCACCTTTCCACAATTTGCCTCCCCCTAGAAGATTTCAAAGTCCTTTTCTTGTTTAACACTTTTCTACAAATTTATGTTCTTTATTAAAATGCTATGTAAGTCCTGCTGGTGCCTTGATCTTGGACTTCCCAGCCTCAGAACTCTGAGAAGTTAATGTTTGCTATTTCCATCACCTAGTCTTTGGTATTTTTTAAAATATTTTTTTATTAAAGATTTATTTATTTACTTATTTATTTGACAGCGAGAGAGGGAACACAAGCAGGGGGAGTGGGGAGAGGGAGAAGCAGGCTTCCCGCCGAGCAGGGAGCTCAATGTGGGGCTCGATCCCAGGACCCTGGGACCATGACCTGAGCCAAAGGCAGACCCTTAACGAGTAAGTCACCCAAGCGCCCCTAGTCTTTGGTATTTTTGTTACAGCAGTCATACAGAGGCCCTTAGCAGTGGGACTTCTAATTATTTTACTTCTCCCCACTCCTTCCTCATTCCCTTTCCTTATCTCCAACCCAGTGCACCATATGGTCCAGCAAAACAATTGACTCCCAGATTCTCACTTATATGTGTTGAGAGCTATTCCTCCATAGGTCTCTTGTGCTCCTAAATATCTTGCTGGGTGTCCCAAGAATGCAAAGCCCTGACTGATCTTTACCAGGACCATTTCTCAGAGTTGTGTCTGCAGCAAGCAACCTTTGGAGATGAGGCAATGTCTCCCTCTGGGACAAAGAGCAAGCTTGTTTACTGCTTGCTATAAAAGAACAGGCTCCCCAGCTCAGTGTTCTCTCCTGTGACAACCTGCTGTGCTTGCAAACATCCTTGTGGGTGCTCCATGTCACTGTCATGGGGCTTAGGAAACCAGGGAACTGACATAATCATGCTGATTGATGCTTATGCTACTTGCCAGGCTGTGAGTAATAAAGTCTTTTGTATCTTATCCAAGAATCTTGTGTCTTCTGCCAACATCCATGAATCCATAATAGACTTAGTTATTAGCATTTAAGTAGAGTAAAATCAAATTTCAGATCTGACAATAGAATATCTTCACTTCTGTTCCATTGCCCACACATTCTCTTTGTTTGAAACATTCTCTCCTCCTGTCTTTGCTTCTTTGCTTCTTTGTATTTCCTTTCTTTTATGGTTATCACAGTTTTAAATTTTTTTCCTGCTGATTTCAAAATTATACTTTATAGTTTTATTCTCTTCTTAGTTATCTTTAGGCCATGCTTATATGCCTCCAACAAAAGTTTAATCAGGGGCGCCTGGGTGGCTCAGTTGGTTAAGCGACTGCCTTCGGCTCAGGTCATGATCCTGGAGTCCCGGGATCGAGTCCCACATCAGGCTCCCTGCTCAGCAGGGAGTCTGCTTCTCCCTCTGACCCTCCTCCCTCTCATGCTCTCTGTCTCTCATTCTCTCTCTCGCAAATAAATAAAATCTAAAAAAAAAAAAAAAAAAAAAAAGTTTAATCAGTATCTCCTTTCTTCTCTCAGACTCTATAAAGATTTCAGAATGGTTTAACACCAATCATACATCCTCTTTTTCCATGTTATGGTGGTCTTTTATTTTAATTTAACTTCCCCTCATTTTAATCACCCCCCTTTTATTTTGTTTTGTTTGCTATAGACAATGATTCAGATTTACCATATGCTTACCAATTGTTTTGCTCACTATTGTCTCCTGCACCCCAATCCTTTCTTCTAGGTTTAATTCCTTTCTTACAGTGAAGTGTATCCTTCTGTAGTTCTTCCAGCAATGGTTTGTGAGTGGTTATTTCTTTCAGCCACTGTATCTGGAATACCCTTACTTCATCCTCACTCTCTGGAGACTGCAAATAGCAAATTTTTTTTTAACACTAGTATACCTAAGAGTAATCGGGAGGAATTTGCCAATTGCAGATTCATGGATTCCTTACAAATTCTATTGTAGTAGTTTTGAAAGGGGAGGAAGAGAAATATACCTTTTCAATTAGCACTTAAAGTGATTTGATGTAAATATGGCAAAGCCATCCTTTGAGAAGAAATGCAGCTATAAGCAGATGGATGTCATGGAAAAGATTTTTAGTTTGTTTTTTTACCTTTTTTTCTTATAAAAGTAACACATACACATTAAAGGAATTTTAGAAAAATAGAGAAATGAAGAAGAAAAATTCACTTAATTCTGTCTATACATAATTGCTGTCAATATTAGTATATACAGCTGATCTTCATCATTAGCAGATTCCGTATTTGCATATTCACCTACTCCCTAAAATTTATTTGTAACTCCAAAATCAATACTTGTGGAAATGCACACGGCAATGGAAAATTCGAGTCTGAACAAAGCCACGCTCTGCTTGTTTCAGCTCTCATGCTGAGATGACCAGAGGATGGAGTCGGTAGGGGGCAGTATAGTGTAGTGCAAGAAGCTCTAGCTCGGCTCAGCTGGACCGGGTTTGAATCTCAGCTCTGGCACCTGTTACTGGAATGGTCTCAGGCAAGTCACTTAACACCTCTGAACCTTGTTTTTTCTCTTTTGTAAAATAAAGAAAATAGAATCTACCAGGATCACTTGTTTTTAGGATTTAAGATCATAATCTATGTGAGTATATATAAGTACATATTTCTCCCAGGAGCAGCAATTCCATATTTGCTAATTCAGTGTCCCCAGACTTTATAGACATAATTACCATTGTGACAACTGTCTGTATTTCCTTCCAGACTTTTTAATGTTCTCAAGTTTTTTGCAATGTTGCTCTTGAGATTGATAGGATGTATTTATAAGAAGGTCAGCCTCTCCCATTCTGGATCACCTTCTATGAGGTAGTGGTTTCAAGCTGGCTACACATCAGAATCACCTGGAGAGCTCTTACAGAACACTGATGCCCAGACCCCACCCCTAGAGATTTAGATTCCATTATTATGAGGTGGAGCTCAGGTAGCAGTGACTTACAAAAGTTCCCAGGTGGTTCCAGTGGACAGTGGAGGAACCTCTGTAACCTATTTGGAGGAGAAGCTAATGGTCTCAGTGCACTTGGGAGCCACCTATTTGGCAGCCCCCCTGTCCCTATGGAGTACTACTTCCCATTCTCAGCTCTGCTCTGGCCATGGCCCATCCTCCGCCTGCCAGTGTCTGGAAGTCACACCTAGTGTCTTTCCCTCGACAACGCTGCTATTTGTGCCACTGACCTCATTAGAAGGGTGAGGTAGAAAGGGTCCCAGAGTGCCCTTAATCTCCCCTCAACAGTACCACACAAGGCTGGAAGAGAATATCAGGCTTTCTGGAAGATGAGAGGTAACGGAAGGGAATGCAGAACAAAAGAGAAAATGCAAAGCACTCACCAGATGTGAGTGCTCCAGTAGTCCAAGGACAGGGAGCCATCACCACCAAATGAGTCTGTGTACAGAACCAAACCCCTGCCTTCCACCTCCTTCCTGCCTTAGGCAGTGCTTAGGACTCTTCCCAAAGCCTGAGTTTCTCAGGCTAGAATAATAGTCCATAAAAGATAGAAAGGAGTCCTTCTACCATTGCGACGTAAAAATACGGGTGTTCTTCCTTCCTGATAGATTCAGCAGGGAACCAATGAGTCAAATGCACACACACACACACACACACACACTCCCACGGAGACAAAGAAAAATTCTCAGTTAGAGTACTGTCTCAGTTCACACCAAGGATTTAGAGAAACATTTCCTAACTGTGAGTTAACATGGTCCCCACATATATTGAAGATAATATTTTATCTTATTATGCAAAGCAATATCAACCTCCTCACCCAATTTCTTACCTCCCTGCTTCAGCCCCTTCCCAGAGGACTCCTGGTGCTTAACTGGAACACTTCTGCATGTTTTTCAGGCATCCCAGCCACTTGCTTCCTGATGGCCACATTCTGTTCCACAAAGCAATAGCAAAGCATTGAAATGCTGCTTTCTTTTCTATTATATCAAATCATTTTCTTAGCATGTTTCCAAGACTAGCTTCTGGCAGTGGTCAAAGGCAACATGAAGTTTATTACCCTCCCGGGGACACCACTTCTGAACCTGACTTCAGGGTGCCATGGTAGAAATGGGAGGAGGGGAGGGAAGCTTTCAGCATTTTCTCTGCATTTTATGTTTTTGGATTTTCATGTGTTTGCTGGACATATTGCATGAGCACTTTCCCATGCCATAAAATAATGCAATTAAGTATTTTTAGTTGCTAAAATATATTTCCTTGACTGGGTACAGCATGGGCTACTTAACTCCCTCCCTATGTGTAAGTACATTGTTTGTTTCCAATTTTTTATTATCTTAAATAACGCTGCATTAAACATCTCTGCTTGCAAAGCACCTTGCTTAGGACTACTGCTGACGATGGATGCTAAGAAACAGAACTGTTGAGTCAAAAGACAGATATAGTTTTAAAATTCTTAATAAATGTTGGCAAACCCTTTTCCAGAAGACATGTACCAGTTTACCCCTTTACCAGGAGCATATGAGACTGGATGCTGCTGGTTTTTCAATGAGGAAATGACATGGTCTGATCTCCATCTTATAAAGGTAAGTCTGGCTCATTTCTAGACCTGGTTAGGTGGGCTTTTGGCAGCCCAGGTATAAATGACAGGAGCCTGGTAAAAACTAGAGGAAGGCTTCATGAAGGAGACTCAGCCAGCCGACAACCAGGAAAGAAGCAAGGTCCCTCTTGGTCGTAAAAACGCTACGAATACATCATGAGTTGAAGGGAACTTGGAGGGATAGTTCCCTCTGTACCACAGTCGAGCATCACACAGTGTCTGCTGTGTTTGGTTGGAAATAACTGCAGCATCTGAAGTCCCTTGAGGCTGTTTTCTGTCCACATAAAGTTACATTATGCAGAAACGTCAAGTACATGAATACTAGAGTAGCCAGAAGCATGCAAATAGGTATTTTTCATAGTCAAGCCTTTGTCTTTTAAAAAAACCAAACTTCCCTTATTTTGTTTCTGATTGCAAAAATCAGCCATGCTCACTCTGACTTCTAATTGTCGTGCTCATTCACCTGTTCCAGATAGCTTTAATACCTTTCTGATAGTCCATACAGCCTTAGAACAAATTTCCCTCAAGACCATTTTAGAACCTAAAAATAGTCGCTATAGCACTAGAGTTCCCTTTCACTTGATAAGAACTGTAACTTTTATGAATCTTTTTAAATTGTCACTTACAAATAATTAGAACTTAAATCTCTATTTTAAAGTCATGAAAACTTGCCTTTTAAATTCAAATGCACAAAGTGTATTAATCTAAACCTTGAGTCTTGGATGTATTAACTCTAATTATCCACTACAGCAACAATTTCGACCAAAAAGAATAATCATCACCATCAAAAAAAAAACATCAAAACAATAGTGATCATCAAAAAAAAAAAAAAAAAGAATGCTTAGTTCATGTAGCTTTACCTAATTTGGCTTATTCTTCACATCTATAGTAATTTGCTCTATCTATCCATCTCTTACGCATCTGTCTAAATCGGTTATAGCATATGTGATGCTTTTCATAAAAATTGGAAATTATTTTTACAACCAGCTACCTTGTTCTTGCTCTGCCCCTACTGCTACAGAATCTGCTCTACATCCTTCAAATTGTCAGTTTCATTTAAGGATATGTCAGAGCTAAGGAGTGTCAGACACCTTCAAGAAAACAATCAATTTTGGGGCGCCTGAGTGGCTCAGTCAGTTAAGCATCTGACTTTGGCTCAGGTCATGATCTCAGGGTCCTGGGATTGAGCCCCGTGACTGATGGGTTCCCCACTCAGCAGGGAGTCTGCCTGTCCCTCTCCTTCTGCCCTCCCCCCCCAACTCATGCTCGCGCTCTCTCTCTCTCTCTCAAAGAAATAAATAAAATCTTTTAAAAAGCAATCAATTTCTTCAGTTAATTTTCCACAGAGTATAATTGGCTTTCCCCTAATGCCAAATCGAATTTTTATTACATTGACGAAAAAGGTTTTTTGACCATTATTTTGATTGTCAAATACCAGGGAGGCAATGACCTATACTGTGTCAAAATTGTGAAATACAAAAATCGCTTTTCTTGCCAAAGTATACTAAGGGTCACACTTAACCAAATAGCAATGGATAATTGCCCAGGAGCCTGTGGGGAAAATTTCACTTAAAAAAAAAAAAAAGTTTTTTCTAAGACAGGAATAAAAGCAGAAATAGTCAGCTACTATTGAAAACTCTACCTATAGCCCTAGAAGCATAATTTGTCTGCTTCCTTTTATGGACCTCATCTAACCCTGTTGCTCTTCTGGAAAACTACCAATGCATAAATCATGTGTAGTACAAGCTTTAACTGCCCAGCACCGCTTCGTTATCCTACTTGCTCCCCACTGGGACCTAGAAATGCCATTCCAAATGAAAATTACTTTCTAATTTAGCATAAAGAGAGAAGAATTGAACAAAATAGTTTTTTTAGCAATTCTCAAAATTTAGCAGAAAGTATGGATTCAAAGGAAGAAAGACCTAATCCACAGGCTTGCTCTCCATCATGGGTCTCCACTCCCCACACAGCCCTCAGTGCGCCCCCACCCCCAGGTCTTGAGAGACTGGCAGTGGTCAACAAGTGCCTTTGGGGGGCTGAGAGGAAAGGGGAGTAATAGCAGGGATGAGTTAATATATATGTGAAGCCCTTAGCACAGTGCCCAGCAGAGTGCTTAGCAGTAAGCACAGTGTATTAGCTACTCTCGTCATCAGGATCATTATTGTTGGTCTTGTTATTATGAGGAAATGGTGGATAAGTCTTATTTCTTAATATTCTTGAACATTCTGGAAATTCTGGGCCAATGGAGGAGACCCCAGAGTTGCTCATCTCAAATAGATGTTCAGGGTTCTTATGGGTCCCTAATCTTCCCTGTTGGCAAGATGGAATCTGGTGGTTTGGATTTTCCCTTGGGAGGCTAGTACAGCTCTCTTGCTTCTGTAGCACCAGGAGCACCAGCTCTCTGCTCTACCACGGGGTAATCATAGCTAGCAGGTGCAGCTTCTACAACCACCACCCCTCATCCATTGCTACTGTATTGCCTTTGCCATTCCTTTCACAATGGCTAAGGGGAATCTTATCATGAGGATTATGGCCCTTCTCTATGATTCATTCAAGTGTCATCTGACTCTTTGTTTATAGGTTATTTTCTCAAAGAACCAAAAACATATGTCTTTAAGGTTGGATCGGAAGACTTTTATGTGACATCGTGTGTGCCTCCCTCCCCACCAACCTCCAATCTTAACAATTAATCCCAAAACCCCTAATGAATCTTTATGAGAATAGAAGTGTTGGTGGCTTGTTATAAGATGATAACATTTCTTCCATTATTACGCAGATTAGATTGCTCCCATGTTCTCAGGAATACTTCACTGCATTCCCAACCTGCTTATAATCAAAGTGCCCAAGATGTCTGAGAAGGAAACTCAATGGTTGTCTTAAATTAGGAGCAGGGAGAAAGTGATAACAGTGTGACAAATGAAAGCATACTTTTGAAATAGGCAGCTGGCCTTTTTAAGGATAACAGATTTGTGGAGATAAATGTAAAAGAAATGTAAAACAAAGAGAACTGATACATAATTTTTAAGAATCCAGGAACATTCTGAGAAGTCAATAATAGATCATTCTTGGGATAGAGCAGTACTCAATAAGAGTCTTATAATTATAACCCAACCTCTTTGATTATCACTCTCTACTAGACTATTCTTCATTCTTCCATTCCCATTGAAACATTTTGAACTTTCTATGATGGAAAAGTGAGACTCTGACTAATTTTTTTTCAAACAATGGCACTTCTGGAGCCTTCAGAAACATGACAGAGGCAACTTGATGTGGATGTGAGGAGGGAATAGAATGATATTTTCATTTAAGATTTGATAGTTCTGTATCTTAAAGCTCATTTAAATTATCTCATGAAGATCATAGTCTGACAATAGTGGCTATTTTATGAGAAAGTATACAATTTTTACCTCTCTGATCAGACATCAGAAGCTAGTGGGAGGATTCTTCTCAAAGCCTGTGAATCTCCCTTTTAAAATGCTAAGGATATACTAAATTATGAAAAGCATAGTTGAAAATTAGTCTGGTTATTGAATATAAAACACTATTGTAAGTGGAGTTATAGTTTCCACTTCTTAGCATCCTGAATAGAGTTCACTTAGGTCTCAAAAGTTCTGCTACTGACAAGCAAGTTTCCATATGAACTTTTTAATTGTTTGGGAATGTCAACAGGACCATCATACACTGCAGCAAAAATGTTTCTCTGCTCTCTACTCTATGTGTACATATCAGTCATATTCACTCTGTTCATTTGCCAAGGAAACAGATATTTATATAATGCCAACAACCTTCCCAATACTGCCTTAGATACTGAGCGAATTTAAATGAATGAATGAATGAATGAATGAACGAATGACACAGTGCCTAAAATAATACAAAAAATATTAGAAAATAATACAAAATGGTATACTGTTTGAGTATGTGAAACAGAATGCTAAAAGTATTTAAATATGGAAGAGATCAAAGTGGGAAGACATAATCAGGGAAGGCAGCATAGAATACTCAGTTGTTACTGAGCTACAATTGATGAGCTGGGTAAGAATTTGAAAGAATGGGCACAAATGGGAGGGGAAGTAGGAAGAGACCATAAAAGCAGGAAAGATTCCAAAAGCTAGTGGGATTGATTGAGGATGGGAAATGAGGGAAGGAAAAGTCAAAAATACCAACCGGTCTGAAATGAAGAATTTCTGCTAGAAAGTAAAAGGAGGATCATTCATTCATTCGATTGTAACAAAAGACAATTAAGGGAAATGCTTGGGTCTGCTGTGAGGCCAAGTTCAAGCCAAGTTTGGTGAATAAAGAGACTCTTAAGAAAACACAACATAAAAAAATTTTTGGAAACAAGGACAGATATGATTGTAGAGGTAACTCAGAGAGAAAAGACAAAAATATTCCCACTTATAACCCTGCTCACTGTGTCCCATCCTCAACCCCACCACCAAAACTAAAATTTCAGAGGAGCCAATTTCAAAGTAACTGTGGGGAATACAAGACAGTGAGAGCTGAGGACAGGCCAATGGAGGAAGAACAAAGCATGTCTCTGAAGAGCAAGAAGCCAAGTATAAGGCTGAGAAAGAGGGAGAGATCAAGCACCAGGGGCGTATGGGGTGATCACAGGCAGGAAGGAACAGGACAGGAAAACTCTCCATGAAGGAGGTGGAGCATATTTAAAAGACATGGACTTCAATTGGTTTTTGGTTTCCATGTGGCATCTGAAGACTTATGTGTGTTATATGGTTTTCTTCTCATCAAGCTATCCCAAGCCCCATGTTTCCCAGACAGGTCATGTGAGAAGGAATACCAAAAAGACAGTACAGAGGGATGGGGCAGGGACAGCTAGTAACATTCTGAACAGCTATTCTTAGCTTCTTCTTTGGCAGAGACTCCAATCTTCAGCTAAGCACATAGCTGCCTGAAATAAAGACCACGTTCCCCAGCCTTCCGTGCAGATAGGATGACCATATAACTAAGTTCTAACCAATGAGATACAAGAAGTATCAAGTGGGCCCATTAGAAAAAATACCTCAAAAGAAGCTGAGTCGTAGAAGACTCCTTAAAATAAGCCCCTGATTGACTTTTTCACTTTGCTTCCTTCTTTGGCTTTGCAACTAAAATAGGGTGACTAGAGCTCTGGCAGCCACCTTGTCCATGAGGTGTCCTGAAAGATAGAAGCCATGCACTAGGATGATGAAGTAGACAGGTGGACGCAGCCTAGGACCCTGAAGTCTGAGACTTCCCCACACTAGCCCTAGCATGCCTACTCCAGACTTCTCCCACATGAGGGAAGAATAGAATTCTATGTATTTTTAAGCCACTGATATTTGGAGTTTATCAGTTATATGCAGATGAATCCAATCCTAACTGATTCAGGGCATTTGTAGCTGTCCACAGTCAATAAGTAGTCACACAACGTGCAAGACAAGTTGTAAGATTGTGATGACTAAAACTATGAATGCAAGCATGCTTCCTTCCCACAATCTTGAGCAGTGAGGAAGAAGAAACACATAACCAACAATAATTCATTACAATAAGGGCTCTAACATATTGCAAAGACAACAGGGAAGAAACTTATCTATAATCATGTCTTGACTTCTAAGTACACTGCAATTGGGTAACTAAGAGTCTGTTGCTTGTTAATTGGAGCAAAGAGTGAGAATGTTTCTGAAAGTTTTAGAGCAGCTAAAACAAACTATTCTGCTCTGTATTCTAGAAGGAAATAAAGACCTAGAGAGTAGAGAGCAGAGCCATAGGAGACTAGATTTGGGAGAAGGATTAAAAAAAAAGAGAAGAGGGCAGGGAGGACAGGAGAGAAAAGAAAGAACCAAGAGAGAGACAGAAGGACACATTAGTTGGAGCCAAGAAGAGAGCCTTGTAAAGAGGTGCCTAATGGACAATTAAATGTGAAATACAATTAAAATATGTAAATGTGTTCCTCAGTTTACCCCATGAAATCCTGAGTAAGATATCTTATCTGTATGGTATAGATATCCTTTGGGGAAATGTGAAGAATAACTAAATCCTATTTCAAGGTTGGTGGGGGCCATACCAGAGGCAGCAACAACCACCATCTGGTTAAATATACAATGTGTTATGGAGGTTCTGAAGAAGGAGATAGGGAAGTTTTGAAGGGGTAAACTGAGAGTAGTATCAAGAATAATGAGCAACTTTTTAAAAAGATTTTATTTATTTATTTATTTGAGAGACAGAGAGAGTACAAGCTGGGGAGAGAGGCAGAGGGAGAGGGAGAAGGAGACTCCCTGCTGAGCAGGGAGACCTATGCAGGGCTCAATCTCACAATCCTGAGATCATGACCTGAGTCAAAATCAAGAGTCGGACACCCAACCGACTGAGCCACCCAGGCAACCCCCCCCTTTTGTTTTTAAGATTTTTATTCATTGGGGCACCTGGGTTCCTCAGTCAGTTAAGCGTCTGCCTTTGGCTCAGGTCATGATCTCAGGGTCCTGGGATCGAGCTCCGCGTCAGGCTCCCTGCTCAGTGGGGAGTCTGCTTCTCCCTCTCCCTCTGCCCCTTCCCCCACTTGTGCTCTTTCTCTCATTCACTCTCTTTCAAATAAATAAACAAAAATCTTTTTTTTTAATTAATTAATTTATTTATTTGAGAGTGAGAGAAGAAGAATGAGCAATTTTACTACGGAGATAAAGGCAGTAGGTTCCAAGCAGAAGTACTAACACCTGCATATTCCCAGAGACTTTCCAGAAAATGACTTAGTGGAATGGAACGGTTATCACTGTGAAAATTTCAGGTACCATGCCAAACTGGAGCGGCAAAAATTGGGGGAGCAAGTAGACCTTTCAATATCTCTTAAATCACACCATCTATTCAGGTAATTGATAAATGAAAGGGGATAGATATGGGAAACTCCTTTACATTTAGCAAATACTAATGTATGAGGCACGTAAAGAATAAACATAGGTCCCCCTTTCAAGAATCTCACATTATATATCCATCATATTTTCATTGTGTTTTAGTAGCTGCTAAATAGCTACAAAAAAAGCTCTCCAATGTGACCACATTACCATGCTCTAAAACAGGTTGGTTTCCTAACTAAATTATAACTGAGCTCCTTTGAGCTCCAAGGCCTATGACCTTACCATAATCTGAAAAGTTTATATGACCAAAAGATGATTATGAGAATTGGGTTTGCTATAAGATAGCATAGTTTCCTGCAGAAACTATGTTATTTAATTTAGTTTATGTTAATTCTGAATCATTTTCCAGCCACTTTATATCTCTTCCAAAGTAGAAGAAATAACATCCTAACTCCAATTAGCTCAGCGATGAAGATACTGAATTAAGCCAGCATAGTGAACAAGACAGAAAAGACAGTTTCAAGGACCTCTCATTTAAGATGGAGATGAGATGCTAAACAGAGGACAAGGGGAAGAAAATTAGTTCAAAAAACAACATACGAGTTATGATAGCGCTAATGTGATACCATAATGACAGACTTCTAACCCATGATTAATTTAACCGGTCACATGAGTCAACCTGCCAATTATGTCAAAAGGAGTTGGCCTGTACAATGAATTCTGAAAATAGTTCCAGCAGATGTGGGAGCAAGTGGGAGAGGGAGGAGAGAGAAAGGGGAGGGGAGGAGAGATTAGTTCAGAGAAAGGTGGGCCCTGGATGTGAAGCAGAATTTTATTCACATGCCAGTTACTGGCTTTGCTTCAGGACAACGAACTCTTCAATATGAACTCAATTCAATGTACCTCATAAGAAGCATTTGCTCAGGAAAACATTGCTTTTTCAAGTTTGGAACCAATCGTTCCATAAATGCAAACTAGCAGTCACCTACCCATACGGTGGGTGTTATTTAAGAGACAGTGGAAGATGCATCTGCCTCCAAATTTTCACACTTCCAGCTTGACCTGAAATCCTCACTATCACAGCTCCGCCATCAAATTACAACAGATTCTGGAAATCTCTGGGAAAATGCAACTATTAGTACTTATATCTGGCACACACAAGACCATCTTGCTACTTTCCTGCCTAGATATCCTTCCTTTGAGCATGGCTGACGCCTTCCCAGCCGCCTGGGATAATTCTGTAAATATGTAAGGTCTACAGATTCTAGCTGATTTACAAATTACGAAGCCAAGAGAGTATGCATATCGTCAAACACGTGGTTCTTTAAGAGATATAAGTAAGATAAATTCCCAGTCCCTTTAAAAGTTAGAGGTAAAAACTGCTTGTGAATAATCAAGTCTTATAGCAATGAAGATGAAGAAACTATGACTACATGCAAAAACATGGATAACTCCCACAAACAAATGTTGAGCAAAAGTAGTCAGACATAAAGAGTACATATTGTATAATTCCATTAATATAAAGTTCTAAACAGACAAAACTAAACTGTAACATTAGAAGACAAGAAGATAGTCATTACTTTCAGAGAAGAAAAGAAATGGCAGTTGGGAGGGGACAAAAAGGAGCCTTCTGGTGTGCTGGCAACGTGCTATTTCTTGAACTGAGTGATTGTTACCCAGGTATTTACTTTGTGATAATTTCTTGATATTTGTGTTTCATGTACTTTTTACATGTAGTATAGTTCCATTTTAAATAATTTTTATTTTTATTTATTGTTTTTAAGTAGGCTCCAAGCCTAACAAGGGGCTCGAACTCACCCCGAGATCGAGTCGAATGCTCTACCAACTGAGCCAGCCAGGCACCCCCAATTTTAAATAATTTTTAAAAGAACAAGTTTAAAAATCAACTACCTGTGTGGAATTTCAAAGGGCCTTAAATAGCAAAACCAGTCTTGAAAAGAAAACAAAGTTGGAAGTCTTAAAAAAACTTCCTGATTTCAAAACTTACTACAAAACTACAGTAATCAAAACGGCATGGTACTGGCATTAAAACATACATATAGACCAAAGGAATAAAATAGAGCCCAGACATAAACCTTCACACATCTGATCAAAGGATTTTCAAAAAGGTGCTAAGACCATGCAATGGGAAAGGACAGTCTTCTCATTGATTTTGACAACCACCCACAGATGTGAGTACCATTGTGGGAATCTAAGAGTCCAGCTGAGAAGTTCCAGCACACCACTGGAGCAAAAAGTCCAATAATAGATGCATTAAAAAGGGTAAGAAAAAAATAGTTTCACTTAACCCATGTCACCTCTCCCCCTCAGCTCAGTGTTACGGGAGACCCCTTCAGTCTGCAATTTCTTCCAAAGGGGAAAGTGAGAGCACAGTGAGTGAGCACCCAGCTTCCCAGCCACAAAGCAAGCTACCCAAAAGGCCCCCTCCTGTCTTGCTCCACCCAGAATACTGAGCTGATCAGCATAACTGAAAGGTTGGGAGAAGTTGGTTACACAACCACCAGGGCTCAAAAGGGACATGGATTCTATAAACCACTTCATCGATTCCATCCAGAAGACTGCCTATGAGCCACTTGAGATGCTTTGCCTGTAGACCCCCTCAGCTGGCCCGCGGAGATCCTCCAAGTTCCAAGTACCTCACCCACACCTGCTTTCATGGTTGGCTCCTCGTGTGCATCCCCAGGGACAGCAAGAATGAACATTTATAGATGGCACGTGAACACGTGCAGAAAACCAGCCAAACCTGCAGGATTGAGAGAAGGCAAACAAACTTCAGCAATAAAGGGCACTGCTCTAGGGAAAAGAAATGAGAAGCTCTCAGCACCCAGCCTGGATTTGTGGGAGTGACAGAAGGTACACAATCTTAAGAAATCTCCCCAAAGAGGGAACTAGAAATATGGAGTGGATACATCCATAGTAAGGGTCTGAGAGAGCCTCAGACTCCCTAGCCAAGCTGACTGGTGAGGGTATTTCTCTCTCCCAAAGCCAGTCAGTAATACTTCTTCAACTATGAAGATAGCAACACAAGATTTCAAGGAACATAAAATATCAAGGACACATGACACCACCAAAGAAATACAATAATTTTCCAGTCACTGACTCCAAAAAAATGGAAATCTACAAATCACTTGTCAAATATTTCACCCCGGGGGGCTGCCCTAAAGTTCTTTCCCGCCGCTACCGGTCTGCGAGTCTGTGCCCGTCCCCAGCGAGCGAGGCTGTCCCTCACCGGCGGTGTAGGATCCCCACGGCCAGGCACCCTCCCGCCGCCGTTTATCCTCCGATATCTGCCCACGGAATCATGGCTCCCCGCTTCGTACCTCAAAACCAACTGCCTGCGATATTCTGTTTGTAGAGATCCAGATCTTCTTACATCTCAGGCTGGTTTCATGGGTGCTCAGAGTGGTCTGGTAGATATCCAGCTCAATTCCGGGGACCAGTTGAAATAGGGTCCCCTACTCCTCCGCCATCTTTCCCCCCTCCCTATTTCAAAATAATTGTTTTAAGGAAGTTCAGTGAGCTACAAGAGAACACAGATAAAGAACTCAATAAAAACAGGAAGACAATTCATAAACAAAATGTAAAGTTCAACAGAGATAGAAATCATGAAAAAGTACCCAAGAGAAATTTGGGGGCTAAAGAATTCTATGAATTAAATGAAAAATGCAGTCATCAAGATGGTGACATAGGTCACTCCTGACTTCAGTCCCCTATTAAGAAGACCGACTAACAACTATCCATTGACAAGACAGCATTGTGAAAATCCCAGAAACCGGGGGTGAGCTTGAAGCACGCTTGGACTGCAGAAACCATGAAGAACTCCATCAAAAGTGTCAGAAGAGTGGCTACACACTGACCACACTGTCCCTATCTCAGGTTGCCACAGCACCACACCAAGAGGGCCCTGAGGCCTGCCGTTTCCTCAATAGGAAAAAGGGAGGAGTCCAAGGTGAGTATCTAGCTCCCCAGCCTTGTGGGTTTCTTCCCGGGTGCCCACTTGAGTCTTGCCTCCCAAAGATCTTTTGGAGGGGAAATCAGTGGGTCTTGACTACTGGAGATCAGATTGTGATGGAGAAGTAGGACAGGGCTTACAACTAGCTCTCAGATCTTAGCAGATTGAGTTCCTACTCATGGTGGTGCCCAAGTAGAAATCCCAACCAGGGCATTGCCCATTTGCAGAGGAAAGACAGTGCCCATTTGCAGAGGAAAGACAGAAATCCCAACCAGGGGCATTGCCCATTTGCAGAGGAAAGACAGGAGGCCAGGGTACTCAGTGTATAGTTCTGCCTGATTCGATACCCGCAAACAACAAAACTTGCTGGCCTTACATCCTGTTCTGCTGCCACGCCCAGGCAGAAAAGCTCATTCATAGACCTCCCTACTGTTGATGGTACCTTCCCCCTAGCCCTGCCCCATCAGGACGCCTGACCAGAGCCCTTGGGAAGCTGTATAGCCCAGCAACACTTCAGCAGAGAGCCCAGCCAACAAGTTTGCCCTTCTGCAGAGCCCAGCTGTTAGCCCTATCTGGCCAGGGGTCTTGGTGCATAGTGCAGCCCCAAGTTGGTCCCAAACAATGAGCCCTGCCAGCTCTGGGACATGTTCTGTGGCCCTGCCCAGGCCAAGACACTAACTCAAAGCCTTGCCCACTGCTGAATACATCTTCAGCCGCATCTGACCAGGAAGCTCCCCCAGAGCCCTGGGGAAGCTGTGTAGCCTGTCTTGCAGCTCCGCTTACCACGGCGCATGAGCAGAGAGCCCGCACTAGCTCTGACCGTCTGCAGAGCAAAGCCAGTGGCCTGGCCTGGCCCAGGGCACTCGGGGCATGGTTCTGCCACATTCATATCCCCAACCAAATTGTGCCAGCCTTGGGGCCCATTCTGCTGCCCTACACAGGCAATGGAGCTAATCCATAGTCCCACCTATACATAGTCCCCAGTCCCTCCCAACAGAGCCTGATCAAGAATCCAGGAAACCGCAGAGCCCATCCTGCAGCGGCACTTGGGCAGGGAACCAAGCCAGCAGTCCTATCCAACTATTCCCAGCCGGCAGCATACCCTCCACCTCAGAGCTCGGGCAGTGGCCTCAGCCAAAAATAGAGCCCACCTGCCCAAGGATGCTCCCAGCTGACCTGCCCAAAACCACAGGCTAAGCATACTGGTGCAGGACTGTCTCTGCCAAAGATAACCTGTAAAGTCTGGGAGAGGGGACTGCTTACTTGAAGGCACAGCTACCAAAGTCAGGAATATAGGATCACAAAAAAATCAGGTGAACGTAACACCACCAAAGGAATTTAAAAAGCTCCCATAGGTGACCATGAAGAAATGGAGATCTATGAACTGACAAAGAATTCAGAATAATCTTAAAAATGTTTCGTGAACGTAGTGTACAAGAACAGACAACTAATGAAATTAAGAAAACAACGTATGAACAAAGAGGTTTGACAAAGAAACAGAACAAACAAAACCCAGAAATTTTAGAACTGCAGAATACAATGACTGAAATGAAGAATTCAATAGTTCCTTCAAAAACAGACTCAACCAAGCAAAAGAAAGACTCCTGCCATTTGCTACAACATGGATGAACCTGAAGGACATCCTAAGTAAAATAGCCAGACACAGAAAGACTAATGCTGCATGATCTTACTTATATGTGGAATCCAAAAAAGTCAAACTCATAGTAACAGAGAATGTAATGGGAGGGGACCAGAAGATGGGGGTAATTGGGAGATGTTGGTCAAAGGGTACAAAGTTTCAATCAAAAGAGAAATATGTTCTGGGAATCTAATGTATAGCATGATGATAAAAGTTAATAGTAATGTATACTTGAAATTTGCTATGAGAGTAGATCTCGAGTGTTTTTACCACAAAAAGAAAAAAGTGTTCGCTCTTTGAAATGATGAATATGTTCATTAGCTTGATTGTGGTGATCGTTTCACAATGTATATGCATTTCAAAACATCACGTTGTACATCTTAAATATATATGTTTTTCATATGTCAATCATACTTCAATAAAGCTGGGAAAAAGTGGGCAAAGGACTGGAATAGGTGTTTCTCCAAAGAAGATATACAAATGGCTAATAAGCACACAAAAAGATGCTCTACATCACACATCATTAGGGAAACATAAGCCAAAACCACAGTGAGATACCACTTCGCATCCATCAGGATGACTATTATTAAAAAACAACAACAGAAAATAACACATGTTAGTGAGAATGTGGAAAAATTAGAACCCTTGCCCATTGCTAGTGTGAATGTAAAATTATGCCACTGCTGTGGAAAATGTTACCGTGGTTCCTCAAAAAATTAAACTTGGACAAGAAGATAGTAGGAAGGGAGAAATGAAGGGGGGGGAATAGGAGGGGGAGATGAACCATGAGAGACTGTGGACTCTGAGAAACAAACTGAGGGTTCTGGAGGGGAGGGGGTGGGGGGATGGGTTAGCCTGGTGATGGGTATTAAAGAGGGCACGTACTGCATGGAGCACTGGGTGCTGTATGTAAACAATGAATCATGGAACACTACATCAAAAACTAATGATGTAATGTATGGTGATTAACATAACATAATAAAAAAATGCATGGAAAACTATGATGGATTATAATAAAAGAGCCTTGAAAAATAAAAAAAATAATAAAAATAAATTAAACATGGAATTACCATATGATCCAACATTGCCACCTCTGGGGATAGATCCAAAAGAACTGAAAGCAGGGCCTCAAACAGACATGTTCAAGCAGCATTATTCACAAGAGCCAAAAAGTGGAAGCGTCCACCTAAACTGTGGTAGGAGCGCTTGGGTGGCTCAGTCGGTTAATCGGCCGACTCTTGATTTTGGCTCAGGTCATGATCTCAGGGTCCTGGGATGGAGCCCCACGTCAGGCTCCACGCTCAGTGGGGAGTCTGCTTGTCCGTCCCTCTCGCCCTGCTCCTCCCCTCCTCCATGCTCTCTCTCAAATAAATTTTAAAAAATCTTAAAATAAAATAAAATGTGGTAAACACATACAATGGAATATTATTTAGTCTTAAAAAGGAAAGAAATTCTGACACAGGCTAAAGCATGGATGAAGCTTGAAGACATTATACTGAGTGAAATAAGCCCGTCACACAAAGACAAATAGGATATCCTTCCAGTTATGTGAGGTACCTAGAATAGCCAAGTTCACAGAGACAGAAAATAGAATGGTGGTTGCCTGGAGTGGGGGTGGCAGAGAATGGGGAGTTATTGTTTAATGGGTACAAAGTTTCAGTTGGGGAAGATGAAAAAGTTCTGGAGAGGGATGATGGCGTCTGCACAATGTGAAGGTACTTGATGCTCCTGAGCTGTAACACTTAACACTGGTTCCAGTGGTAAATTTTATGTTATGTATATTTTACCACCAAAAAAAAGTTTTATTTTACCAACAAAACCAGGCCTATCACTGAAGCTGTATTCTGCACCAGCACTTCCCAAAAGTAAATCAGAACACTGGACTGGTGCCTGGAGAGCTGAAAAGGAATTACTTTCGGAGCTTGGCCAAATTACAAGCTATAGGGCTCACATCAAGATTCTAATTCATAACATCCAGGGTGAGGCCTGAAGTTTTATTTTGTGTTCCCTGGGCAATTGTAATGTGCAGCTATGTTTGAAGGCCGCTCTTCTGCAATTTCACCATATCCAGTTTAGAGGCAAAGAAGCAATTATCTATCTTTCCTTTGTAACAGACTCAACTCTAAATGTTCTAATTTTATATAATGAAACATAGTATTTTTTTAACATAATGCTAAATCGATATTTAAGAAAAGCCCAACATTGAATCAATCAAAATCTCAAAACTTGACTTCACAGACATCACTCAAAAAAAGAATTGATGTGAATCTTTAAAAATTGTTTTTAGACACAGTTTCGCAACTCCTTCTGTTAGCTTTGTGTTGAAATTTCTTAGAAGGCCACAGAATATTTGCTAAGCCAGCAAGGAATTGTCATCCCCCATGTTTGTGGGATCTTAACAAATGCTGGCATTATAAAAATATCTGATTCTTTGCTCATGGGCATGTCACAGTTTATATTTTAAAAACTAGGGGCGCCCGGGTGGCTCAGTTGGCTAAGCGTCTGCCTTCAGCTCAGGTCGTGATCCCACAGTCCTGGGATCGAGTTCCGCATCAGGCTCCTTGCTCAGCAGGGAGCCTGCTTCTCCCTCTCCCCCTGCCTCCTCCCCCCACTCATGCTCTGTCTCTCTCTCTCTCTCTTTCAAATAAATAAAATCTTTAAAAAAAATAAAAAATAAAAACCAGCTTCAGGGCTCCTGGGTGGCTCAGTCGGTTGAGCGAGCGTCCGACTCTTGATCTCAGCTCAGGTCTTGATCTCAGGGTCGTGAGTTCAAGACCCTTGTGGGGCTCCACGATGGGCATGGAGCCTACTTAAAAAACAACAACAACCACCACCAAACAAAATCAGCTTCCACCTGAAATAATCAGTGTCTCTTCAGCGAAAGCACTAGGCAATAATTATATCCCATTTGCATCTGCAGATTCATTCATTATTAACAACCTTCTGATTTTACATTATTGATCAGCATCTTTCTGGAGCCAGGAAGTTTATTTAATGACACACTAAATCAAGAGCCTAAAGATGTCTATGGGCAATTCTTGATAAGTGGTGACACATGATGTCATGGAAACACTGAACTGAAACCCAAAGGCCTGGTATGCTTGTCCCTGTGGAGCCCAGATCCCCGCTTTGGGACTAAGTACTCTCTGCCTCCGCTGAATGCAGGAGAGGGCCCTCAGCTAAAAGGTTATGCTTCCTCCTACATACAATCCACATATCTCTGAAAGTCCATCCCAGCTTTACGCTTTCCTGGCTAAGGCTCGCCTGTGAGTCAGATGCATCACTGTTCCACATTTCTCTGCCCTGCCTTCCTCACTCCCAAGAGTAAGCTCTAATGAATCACCCATCGGCAACAGAAATTTCAGCTCAGAGTCTGTTTCCATGGAAACCAGACCTGCATCACCTATTCTCTCAACTAGCTCTGTAACCATAGTAAAGCCACTTAACCACACCTCCCCCTGTAATTGAAGTCTTACTGAGCTCGTGGCCACTGAAAATCCCCCGAGCCACACAGAACAAGCTTCTTCGATGGTAGAGACCTGCCCTCAGGACTCACCTGCTGTGACCAAGTTCATACATTTTACAACCCATCCCTTTATATTCCATCCCCTTGAGATGGCAAGGAGGAGAAAATCTGTATCACTACCAAGCACTTCTTTAAGGTTCATCAGACCCAAAGGAGGCTCTGGCCTTTATCTGGACAGAAAATGTCCTGAGATGGGGGGTAGTTTAAGGTGATCAAGCTATCGGGACTTCCCCAGTCCCAGCGCTAACAGTCCCACATCCCAGGAAACCTCTCAGTTCCAGGCAAACCTAGACAGGTGGTCACCCTAACATATGTCGTCTGCCTCATGGGATTGCACAATTAGTCATCATCCCGGTGACTGGCTGCCTGACCTGTACTCGAGGCAGAATATAAGTCTCCATCCACAAGACCAGGGCATATCTACTGCCGTACCTTTTCTTTTTCACGGCCCTTCTATTTTAATCTCTGTAACACTTACCATAACTGTCATTAGTTATGCAATTATTTGTCTCATTTTTGTCTCCTCAACTAGATTGCAAGTGCCAAATGATCCTGTTTGCCTTGCTCATGGTTGTATCCTTAGTGCTTGGCAGAGAGCCTAGCACACAAGAAATGACCAATAAATATTTGCTGACTAAATAAATGAAGCGGGAATGAGGGAGATGTGTTACACCTGAGACCCACTCAAAAGGTGAAAAACTAACAAAAGGATAAAGTGCGGTATAGTCGGAATGAAAATAAACAAATAGGGAGTGGAGGGCCATATGCATGCAGTCAACCTTGTACCACGTTTCCATTTTCCCGTATCATATCATTATATTGCTGAACTATTGTTAGGTATTTGGTTAATGCCAACACTCAGCTTTGACATATATTCATAATTTTCCATCCGATTAAGTACACTAAAATACAACAGGTCCTCAATTAAAAAAATAAAAGTGTTGCCAGAATGAATGAGCTATATCACCATTTTGAGGGTCACTATTTCAGATAAGTACCCTGACAAGGAGATTTTAAATTCTTAGGATCAGAGTCTTTTATCTAGAAGAAAGTCTAGCAATTTTTGGTCAAACCTTCCAATTTCTCGCTCAAGGCAACTGTATATCACATCTTGATTCCCTTAAGGTAGTATTATCTGTGAATTTCTATTTTTTCTCACTGGCTACTACTAGAATAAAGCATATCCTTTCAGATCATTTAAAGACATACTGAAATTCTCTTTTTATATCTCCTCATGACCATAATAAATATCTTTATGTGAAACTCCCCACCCACATAACAGCTTTTTTGATCTTGTTGATGCTTAAACTGAAACTGGCCTGAATTAAAACATATGCTTAAAAAAATACAGGAACTTCTGTGAAGTTACTTACCAGTAAATGTTATCCATTCTGAACAGGAATTCACAAAAACAGAATTCATATTGAAATGCCACGCTTTTAGATTCTGGTATAATGATATTATTAAATTTGGGACATCAAAATGGATTTGGCAAACATGAGATACCAAAATTGATATTGCCCTTGTTCTTTATTCTTATAAGAGACTTTTGTTTTTTAAATCAAAGCCGTTTTATTTATTTATTTATTTATTTATTTATTTATTTATTTATTTATTTTTGAGAGAGAGAAGCACCCTTGAGCAGGGGAAGGGTGGAGGGAGAAAGAGAATCTTAAGCAGGCTGCACACTCAGGGCTGAGTGCAATGCAGGGCTCAATCTCACAACGCTGAGATCATGACCTGAGCTGAAATCAAGAGTCAGATGCTTAACCGACTGAGCCACCCAGGCGCCCCTTTTATAAGAGACTTTATATCCTTAGACCATCTAGAACCTATAGAAGCTGAACAGCTTCACTTGCCACGCTGAAAGATTATCTTTATCTCATCAATCTATTTCATACCGACTATGAAATATTTATAACAATTTTATCCACGATTTCACTGCTGTAGCTTATAATATAAACCATATGAACCACGTGATAGAAATAAATAAGCAAATGGGCCAGATGATAAATAGATAGTTGGTGGATTAAACAGGTCAAAACTTCTTTGTATCTGGCCAAACTTCAGTGCAAAATTGTGACGTTTACAGTCCTCTCACCTCTATTGTCAGTCTCCCCGGCTAAGATGATGAGCACTTCCAGCCCCTACGAGTGGCTCAGGGAAGAAAGCTATGCAAAGGCAGCAGTAACATGACCCGTGGACCACCGGAGATCCAGGAGACCCTTTCAGGGACTGATGAGATAGAAA
Source organism: Phoca vitulina (assembly GCF_004348235.1). Lineage (NCBI taxonomy): Eukaryota > Metazoa > Chordata > Mammalia > Carnivora > Phocidae > Phoca > Phoca vitulina. The sequence goes on from NW_022589704.1 coordinate 29,357,776, forward strand.
ATCAATTTCACAATATTAATAAGACATTATCTGAGGATTTTGACTCACCTTGCCAACATGTCTATTGCTAGCACAGAACAGTAGTGAAGGAGACCATTGGCACCGAAGTATATATCATGGTAGTGGCACCAACCTGTGCTAGCAGCCATTATATTCTTTACCAAAATGCACTTACTGAAAAAAAATAAACACAAAAACAGTTTCACGGGGCGCCTGGGTGGCTCAGTCGTTAAGCGTCTGCCTTCAGCTCAGGTCGTGGTCCCAGGGTCCTGGGATCGAGCCCCGCATCAGGCTCCCTGCTCCGCGGGGAGTCTGCTTCTCCCTCTCCCACTCCCCCTGCTTGTGTTCCCTCTCTCGCTGTGTCTCTCTCTGTCACATAAATAAATAAAATCTTTAAAAAAAAAAAAGTTTCACTTAAGAATGCTCTTGATGAATCAGTAAAAATTATTATTTTATTATTTTTTTTTATTTTTATTAAATCTGGATGTTGAGGGGTGCCTGGGTGGCTCAGTCGGTTAAGCGTCTGCCTTCAGCTCAGCCCCTGCGTAGACTCCCTACTTAGCCCGGGAGCCTGCTTCCCCTCTGCCCCTCCCCCTGCTCGTGCTCTCCCTCTCTCTCTCTCTCTGTCAAATCAATAAATACAATCTTTAAAAAAAAAAAAGCAGGCCACTGAGATATTTTTAAAAATAAATAAATAAATCTGGATGGTTGAGAACATGCCTTTTAAATATTCTGTAAGATGAAATGAGAAGTACACATAAAGAACTATAGTATACTGAGAACAAACTGGTGGTTGCTGGAGGGGGGTGTTGTAAATGGGCAAAGAAGCAGGTGAAGGGAATTAAGAGGTACGAAATTCCAGATATAAAATAAGTAAGTCATGGGGATGAAAAGTACAACATAGGGAATATAGTCAGTAATACCGTAGTAACTTTGCATGGTGACAGATGGTAGTTGCCAACATGAGCATCACACAATGTATAGAATTGTTGAGTCACTATACAACATAGTGACTGAAATTAACACTGTATGTCAACTATACTTCAATAAGATTTTTTCATTATAAAAAATATTTTAATCATAAAATCCATACTCTCTCAAAAAAAAGAAAAGAACTACTGTATATTAAAGTAAAATAGTTGCCTCCAGGAAGAGCATTTATTAGCAGTTGATTTACAAACTGGACTGGCTGCTTTTTCATGTGATACCATTTTATTTGAAAGAACAACTGACAGGCAAAGTATGCTTATTCAGACTTGGATATTTGGCAGACATTTTACTGAAAATAAAGTGAGCCTTTAACTTCAAGGAAAACAACTGACAATATTGTTGCCAATGATGAAATGCAAGCTTTCAAGTGAAAATTAGAATTTTAGAAATCTGTATCCAACACCATGAGCTTAACAGCTTACCAATATTTAAAGACTTTTCTGATGAAACTGGTAGTAATATAAACAAATGTGATTTTTCGATACGGTATAATGAAATGTGTCAACATTTGGGAGATCTGCATAACTCAGTGAAATGGTATTTTCCACACCAATGCATGGTGTTACAAAATCACACATGGGTAAAAGATCCATTCAAAGTGCAAGACAGATCAATGGATTTTAATGTAGCAAACCATAAAAAGATTGTTGGTATGGTTTTAGATTCACACTGCAACTCTCCTTTAAGAAACTACCACTTGTCATGTTTTGGTATAATTTCAAAGACGAATATTCACAATTACAGGACAATGCAATTAAAATAGTCCTCTTTGTTCCAATTTATATCTCTGTGAGAACCAATTTTCTTCATAATTCAACCAAAGCCACAGATTGAATGCAGACGGAGACATGAAAATCCAAGTGTCTTCTATTAAATCAAACACTAAGAAGATTTTAAAAATCATAAAACAATGCCACTCTTGTCACTATTTTTTTTTGTGGGGGGGAAATATAGTTATATTTCATTAAAAACGTGTTGTTTATGTTAGCATGTAGTCAAATCGTTTTTGCTATTTTTAATTGAATTTATATGCAAATATTTTTAAATTCTCTTAGTTTTAATTTCTAGTGCAGTAAATCTCAATAGATATAACCCATGTAAAAAAAAAAAAAAAAAGCTCCTTGGGATCCTCAATAATTTTTAAGAATATAAAGAGGTCCTGAGTCCAAAAAGTTTGAAAATCACTGCCCAAGATACTACAGTCCTTATTGTGCTTAAGCTGGAGTCGGCTTGTTGTCACTGGCAACTGAAGTCAGAACTGATGTTGAGGAAAAGGCAGTTTCAAAACCGGCATCACATCAATACAGACATGAAGCATCCCCCTCAGTATTCAGAACAAAGAACAAGAATCCAGTCAGTACAGGACACGGGAGCCGGAGGTGACTGAAAATGTAAGCCTTTCTCACTCCCTCTACTTAAGGATCTGTAGAAATATTGAGGATTCTCAGATCTGGAATAGGAATTTACTCAAAATATTAAGAAGGATGATTTAAACTGACACCTGGGTAACAGAAGTTTTGTTTTGTTTTGTTTTTTAAATTTTTAAAGGCTTTATTTATTTAGTTAGTTAGTTAGTTGAGAGAGAGAGTGAGAAGTAGTCGGCGGGGGCGGGCGGGCAGAGGGAGAGAAAAGCAGGCTCCAGATCATGACCTGAGCGGAAGACAAATGCTTAGCCGACTGAGTCACCCAGGTGCCCCTGGATAACATAAGTTCTAATAGAAAAAATTCTACTATAGAAATTTTATTTCAAGAAATAGTGCCCACATGTCCATCACTGATGAATAGGTAAACAAAATGTGGTACATCCAGAGAATGGAATGTTGGGGCGCCCGCGTGCCTCAGTCTGTTAAGCGTCTGCCTTTGGCATAGGTCATGATCCTAGGGTCCTGGGATAGAGCCCCGAGTTGGGCTCCCTGCTCAGCAGGGAGTCTGCTTCTCCTTCTCCCTCTGCCCCCAACCCCGCTCATGTGTTCTCTCTCTCAAATACATAAATAAAATCTTTTTTAAAAAAAAGAATAGAATATTATTTATTTGGCCATAAAAAGGAATGAGGTACTGATCCATGCTATAACATGGATGAACCTTGAAAGCATTATGTTAAGTGAGAGAAGTCAGACCAAAAGGTCACGTTTGTATGATTCCGTTGATATGCAAGTTTCAGAACAGGTATATCCACAGAGATATAAAGTAGATTAATGATTGTCAGGGACCAGGGGAAGGGGAAATGGGGAGTTGCTGCTAACAGGTATGGGTTCCTTTTGGGGGTGACGAAACATTCTGGAATTAGTGGTAAAGCTTGCACAACTTTGTGACTATTCTAGAAAATCAATTATACATTTTTAAAGGGAGAATTTTATGTCATGTGAATTATATCTCAATTTTAAAAAAACATTAGAATAGAAATTACAAACCTGGTGTATTAATTTCCTATGGCTATTAACAACCAAACACAAACTTGTGACTTGTGACTTAAAACAACAGAAATTTATTTTCTCACAGTTCTGGAGAACAAAAGTCTGAAATCAAGGTGTCAGGAGGGCTGCACTCCCTCTGGAACTTCTGGGAAAGAATCCGTCCCTCCTTTTTTCCAGATTTGGGGGTTGCTGGCATTCCTTGGCCACATTACTCCTATCTCTGCCTCTGTCTTCACAATGCTTTCGGCATGCATGTGTGCGTGCGTGTGTGCGTGCCTGTGTGTGGTCTCCCTCTGCCTCTTTTAATAAGGACACGTATGGTGGCATTTAGGATGCACCCTGATAATCTTATCTCAAGATCCTTAACTCAATCATATCTGCAAAGACTCCTTTTTACAAATCAGGCATTTCTCAAGTTCCAGGGATTAGGAAGTAGACATATCTTTGAGAATCATTATTAACCTACCACACCTGGTTTATATGTAAATAACTGATGTGGGATGGAGGCCAAAGATGAGCACCACCTGGATCTGCCTTTGAGAAAGAACTTGCCAGTCAGCATGAGGAGGGCCATTAGCTGACAGCCTCCAGCCACAGCACCTCCGGGATGGGCATGCTCTCCCTAGCAGCCCCAAGCCGATAACTGAGTGTGGCAGGTGTACGAGGGGCTGGTAATGTGCACAACATAGAACCTCTCTACCAGCTCTCTTTACGCCGGAACTCTTCATGGAGTTGGCTGAGATTTAGCTCTTCCTACTTAATCCATCTTCCTTCTTTTTCTCCTTTCCTGCCTATTCCTATTTTCTTTCCTTTTTATATTTCACAGCGTTACTCCCATGAATCTGTTGCACTGACAACTTGGGCTTGATACCATATTCCCGGAGGATCCAAACTCAGTTAATACTAGGGGTGGTCCAAGACAGCCCATAACGAGATGGACTTTCACGACTAGGATACTCACTGCCCACTGATGACCCGGTGCCCCAGCGGCATTGATGGCACAAGATGGCACAAGATGGCAGCCTAGTCACTAAACTTTGACCAGTGGTAACTCAGGAAAGGATTCTGGTAGAGACTTCTCCGGCCAGTGCCGTGACACAGGAGCTTGGGAGCGAATGATGCATAAAAGGACAGTGGAATTGTCTGGTTATTATGAAGGGATATGAAGAGATAATGATAAACTGAAGGCAGTTAACATTTAAAAACTAAGCACGAGAGCCAAAGGACCCTTCTGACAGCTTACAAAGAGACTCATCTCCTGCAGTAAGAGAATAGACACAGCTGTGGAACAAATTCAGGATAGTCAAACTTCAAAGACTATTGAATACTCAGCCAAGGCAAGTCTGTTGTGCTAAGTTTGGGGCTCTGGCTAGAAAATATGGACTGCTGAAACATTGAATGGGGATGTATCTCCTAAAAGACTTGAGCTCTGTGGACTCCCCTGAAACTGCGGAGACTGCAGAAGCTACCTACCCCTCCCTATTGAGAGTTAGTGTCTCCTCCGTGAGACCCTATTCGGAGTTGGCATTGCCCTTAGGCAGAAAGACACTGCAGAGACCTCTCCCCTGCAAGAGAACTGGTCACCCCTCTTCCTCACCAGCCTGCCAGATCAATAACTAGGGCAAAATCCCAGCATAATACAACCGAGCATATGCTGGAAGTAACAAGGGAAGAAGAGATTACACCCTTAATGAGCTGCAAGGATTTAGCTAGGATGTGCTAGTAGACACCGTAGGATTGGATTTCGAGTGTGCCTGACGAACTCCTGTATAAGCAAGCGCTCACTGACTTAGTGACACTCTCTCAGAACACAAGAGTTAACACTCTGGTAAGGACCCTGAGGGATGGGACAAACTCACTGGTAGGGTGGCTTTAAAATTCCGAAGAAAGCAATGGCCCGTGCTAAGTGAATTTGAAATGCATGAGTTGCCATGGCAGGCGGTGGAGAAAATAATTAAAAGGCTCGGGAATTGGACATGCTGGGATGCATATATTATGTGGGGCCAAAAGACCACTCAGAGGATCATATTCCACAGGAGGACCGAAAGCCATCACTCACGAAGGCCATCAGAAATGCTGTGGTGAGAGGGGCAGTGACATCACTAAAAATCCCGTGCCGGTCCTCCTCTGCGGATTAGTTGTGACTGCGGGACAGGCAGTCACAGAGAGCGGCTCCTTCATAGCGATGGTGAGAATGAGTCCCCGAAATAGTAGAGGCCAGGTCGTGGCACACAACTGCCCAGGCAGAGCCCCTTTAAGACAGGAAGGGAACACCAGGGGTGAAGCTGAAGCAGAACCAGAGCATGTGTGAGCTGCGTGAGGAGGTAGTCCAGGCTCCCATGTACCTTCCCTAGTTGCACCAATGCTCCTCCTTTGGTTTATGCCTCCTGGTCATATGGAGGGCCTCACATGAGCAGCTGAAGCAAGAGGAGGGAGCCTGCCCTTTGTTTGAAAATGGATTGGCTCTGGATGTGAGTGAAAGCTGAAAATAAATAGAGGCTGCATTACAGTCCCATTCAGGGGTGACTTTGAAAGACAGTGGTGAGAGAAAAATCTTTACGATGGCTGGAGCTTCAACGGTACACCAGATCATTCACCTTGTACGAAAGGAGAAAGGACCCAAGGTAAGAATATAGAGAGAGAATCATGGACAGTAATGCACGGCCTGGTAGGCTGGTCAGGGGCCTAGAAGAAAAATTCTGGGAGATTGGAGCAAGGAGTTCTGGAGTAGAGGCAAGTGGTTGGATATAAGAGAAGGGGCGCAAAATGTAAAGATCTTTATATTGCATGTTGACACCTATCAGGAAGCATCCAGGGGCGCCTGGGTGGCTCAGTCGGTTAAGCATCTGCCTTCGGCTCAGGTCATGGTCCCAGGGTCCTGGGATCGAGCCCCACATCGGGCTCTCTGCTCAGCGGGGAGCCTGCTTCTCCCTCTGCCTCTACTGCTCCCCCTGCTTGTGTTCTCTCACTCTTTTTCAAATAAATAAATAAACTCTTAAAAAAAGAAAAAAGTAAAATGTTGTCTTTCCCGATTATACCTTTCCTGCCAAAACCATGATCTGGGGGTACCTGGGTGGCTCAGTCGGTTGAATGTCTACCTTCGGCTCAGGTCATGATCCCAGGGTCCTGGGATTGAGCCCCGCATTGGGCTCCCTGCTCAGCGGGGAGTCTGCTCCTCCCTCTCGCTTGTACTCTAGCTCTCTTTCAAATAAATAAATAAAATTAAAAAAAAAAAAAAACCACCACGATCTGAAGGCTTAGCGTGACGCACCTGCAGCCATGAAATCACACACGACTAAACATCCAAACGACTCCACAGCAAAGGAAGTACAGTAGTGGGCCCACGACCGTGAGATCAATGGTTGTATCATATACAAATCCTATCCAAAAAGCAACCAGCCAGCAACAGCAGTGAAATGGCCCACCAAGGTGCAAGCTTAAAGGCAATACTCTGTAATACACCCCGGAGAAGCAGCTCCCCCGATGTGTGTGGAGAAGTGCACCAGCATGGCTCAGGAGAGGACCATGGTAACCATGGAGCTGCATCTCTTGGATCTCCCTTAGGAAGAGCTTGCGGGTCCGAAGTCGGGACTGCAGTTAGCGGACAGCCCCTCTCTGCAGCCCCTTCGGGGTCTGAATGAGCTGAGCCTGTGAGCACCTGGGCCAATGATTGAGCCATTGCTGCACGGCATGGAACTCCTCTCTGGGTCATCTTTACATTGGCCCTCCCTTTGGAGGCAGGGGACAGGGGCCAAGACTTTATCCCCCTGCACCACAGTCCGGGGCTCTGCCCACCCAACCTTCTTTCTTTCCCTCTCTCCTTTCCGAGGTGTCAGACACATATTGTATCTGAAGGCTTTCTGTGCGTAATCTTGCTTCCCTGCTCCTCCCGTTTCAGTTTCACTGGGATTTTTACCTGACAGTGATGTTTCACAGTGAGTCTCTTGCATTTATAACTCTATCCCAGTGTTTCTTCCTGGAGGGCATGAGCTGACACATATGATAATCACATTTTTCTTACCAGTCAATACAATAAAATTAACTTACATTTCCTGCCTCACCAATGGGCCCCTACTTAACACCGTGCAGTTCAAGCACTTACTAATGACCTCAAATTTGTGTTGTTAGCTACAGCTCCTATAAAAAGCCCTGAGTCATTAATGTATTCATTCAACAATTATTTATTTAATACCTACTCTGTGTTAGGTACAAGCACTAGAAATATAATAAACCAGGGGGAAAAAGTCCTTCTCTTCATGGAACTTACATTCTTTTTTTTAAAGATTTTATTTATTTATTTGAGAGAGAGTGCGAGGGAGCATGAGTGGGGGGGAGGGGCAGAGGAGAGGAAGAAGCAGACTCCCCGCTGAGCGAGGAGCCCGACTCAGGGCTCAATCCCAGGATCCTGAGATCATGACCTAAGCCAAAGTCGGACACTTAACCGACTGAGCCACCCAGGTGCCCCTGGATCTTACGTTCGAATGGAGCAGACAGACAATAAAAAAAGACAGATCACCAGAAAAATGCATATCTATTGTATATTGGTTTTTTTCCTCAATGAAATTGCCTTTCACATATGACAGAGCTTTTTATTATGGACCAAGATAAGAGAGAGCCATATGTAAAATCTCCACTGCATTCTTTTTGGTAAAAAAAAAAAAACTATAAATCCAATTTGGTCTATATTAGAAAAAGTACTTATTAAAAATGCACATAGGCTTTGTTCCAACTTCCACTTTTAAGAATTTATCCCAAGTAAATTATCATGGATATTCAAAAAGCTTTATTCATAGGAATATTAGTTGTAGGTTTCTTTATACTTGCAAAAATAAACTGAAAACAACCTAATATATGACAATCTAGAACCATTTACATAAACATTTGGCTATCCATGCAATGAAATACTGCCCAGCCTTAAGAAGGATGTCATAGAAAATATGGCAAGGAAAGATGTTCACAACATATGTAGTCGGAGGGGGGGGAAGCTAGTTACAAAACAATACTCCATACACTAGCTATAGGATCATCCCATAAAATGTGTATCTCGGAGAACATACACCAAAATACCAACTGTGTTATTTCTGGACTATGGGATTGTGAATCATTTTAATTTTCCCAGTTTGCTTATTCATAGCTTCAAAATTTTCTACAATAAACAGATAAATTTGTCTAATCTGCTACCTTAAATTTCTTACACATGTGTTTTCATTTCTGTTTTTGGTAAAGAAAAGTCAGTCAACATCTCTGACTTGGGTATCCATAAGTAAATCTTTCGAATGACTTTCAGGTTGTTAGCTGATGTTCCAGAACTAAATTTTTTTTTTTTTTTAAAGATTTCATTTATTTATTTGACAGAGAGAGACAGCGAGAGAGGGAACACAAGTAGGGGGAGTGGGAGAGGGAGAAGCAGGCTTCCCGCTGAGCAGGGAACCTGATGCGGGGCTCGATCCCAGGACCCTGGGATCATGACCTGAGCCGAAGGCAGCCGCTTAACCGACTGAGCCACCCAGGTGCCCCCAGAACTAAATATTTTTAATGGCCAAAACCATCCCCCTCATGGCGCTCTGAGAAAGGAGTTAGAGGACATTGTACTCTCCAGTAACTAGCCTGAAGGAAAACTAGTCCCCAAACACCGGTGTCCTCAGAAGCCTCTGCCCCGGATGCACGCATTGCAGGAGAGGCACATCAGAAAAGCTGCTGAGGACCATAATGTTCCTTCAACATTTATTGATCGATTATAATTGGTCTTCCGTCTCTGTGTCTCAGTTTTCTCTCATTTAAGAGATCTTTTCCTCTCCCCTACCTCTCCTAAATTAATAAAAAACACGCATATGAACACACACACACACACACACACACACAGCATTCTGCAATATCAAGTTATTAGAGAGGATTTTTTTTTAAGAGGATTTTTTAATGAAATTCAAAGAAGGAAGGGAAAAAACCCTCTTCTGCATAATAAGAAGTCAAAAGCTCTGTGAGAATTGAAAAGAGATTAACCCTTCCAGAATCCCAATGCTAGGTGTTTGAATTTTAATATATGTTTTATAAATAATTAAAGCTATTAATTATATATACATATATATAATATATACATATGTATATTTTTTTCAAGGCCAGTCATAAGAAAAAAAAACAGGCTGCCACTCCAAGTGTATATGTCTCGGTAAATTTTCCCCTCTCCAATTCTTAACATCTCTTTCTACTTAACTTTCAAAATTAAAAAAAAAAAAAAAAGACAATGACTCAGACCCTACCCCACAAAGTCTTGAAAATTAAAAGGAATCTAGGAGAAACCACCAGAATCTGGACTTCAAAGCCTATGGGCCGAGTTCCACAGAGGAGGGAAGGCGTAGTCAGGTGGGGGAGAGGCACCCCACACGTCTGGGTTGAAAGGACTCCCACTCTGGGATCAGGGCCCTATAAAGCACGGAAGCAAGGAAGGCCAAGGCCAAGACCAGCTGACAGATTCAACTGGTAAAAACACACTAGCCCTTTTTAGAGGTAGGCGATTTATAACTTAGCAAAAGAGTAGCCAAAACTCCAGCTCCCCGTCATCCTTGTCCCACACAACAAAGAGGTTGACCCCCAAATAATAGGAGACAGAAGCTTGCAGCAACACACCGTGGGGTGTCCCATTGCTGCAGAGCTAATTCTAGACCGCAGCTAGGTGGTTGTAGTCTGCAGCTATATTCCAAAGGGCCATGGCAGAAAACTCCATACCTCACAGTACCCCAAGGCAATGAGGAGGTCAGGGGTGCTGCCTTGGGCCACCTCATCACAGACCTCCTGTCCTCTCATGTTGTGGGAGAATAACAAGGCGTTCTGCCAAGACTCAGATTAGCTGTAGCTCAGACTTCTGCAGACATAACCTATGTGGGTGTGTGTAAGGTCGCCAGAGCGCCATGTGGAATCCTTCCCCTGCACGCCCCACCTAAATTCTATCACTGTGAATCGTATGTAAAGACTCAAATAAACATCTGGAATTCTGTGGATGCTTATTTGCAAAGGGTAGGAGGAAACCAAACACCCAAGCAACAATACTCAGTAGGGAGAACCGGGGAGGTCCAGAATTTCCTGGCTTCGAGATCATCTGATTGTTAGCCTGCAAATAGTATGCTAACCAAACCGATTTTACTAATGGTCTCTACCACCTCCAAGATAAGAAATTAATCCGGATTGTAGAGGTAATGATACCCATGCTGGAGTGATTGTAAAGACTAATTTGGATAATATATATAAAAAGCGAGCACAGTGCATGGTATGTAGAAGGTGCTCATCAAATGATAGCTCCTTTCATTCATTAGTTTGCTTATAATTTATTTTTTAAACTTTTTTTTAAAGATTTTATTTATTTATTTGAGAGAGAGAGAGCACGAGCAAGGAGGAGAACAGAGGGAGATGGAGAACCAGGCTCCCCACTGAGCATGGAGCCCAACGCCAGGGGCTCGATCCCAGGTCCCTGGGTTCAGGACCTGAGGTGAAGGTAGACGCTTGACCGCCTGAGCCACCCAGGTGCCCTGGCTTGTAATTTATTTATTCAACATATACTTTTTAAAAACGTAACTATCAGACAGATATTAAGTCAGATACTGGATGGATACTAAGACTAAAGTAGACAAGGCCTGATTCTCATGAAGTCTCCAAGCTGGTGGGAAGACAGGCACACAATAAATACATATTCACAAATTACGTATGCTAAGTGCTAAGCAGGAAAACCAGGTATTACACCAGACCTATTGAGAGACACAAAAATGTAATGTACATGAGGCGCCTGGGTGGCTCAGTCATTAAGCATCTGTCTTTGACTCAGGTTATGATCTCAGGGTCCTGGGATCGAGCCCCCCATCGGGCTCCCTGCTCAGTGGGAAGCCTGTTTCTCCCTCTCCCACTCCCCCTGCTTGTGTTCCCTCTCTCGCTGTCAAATAAATAAATAAATAAAATCTTTAAAAAAAAGTGTAATGTACACGATAAACACTACATCTTGAAGGAGGCTACATCGTAAGGAGGACATGATGTTTATGTTTCTTATAGAAAAATTTTACTGAAAAGACTTTTCAACCCCAGAACTTCTGTTTTTTTCCCAACTTCTCTTTATTGATACTCTCTCTTTGCTGAAGCATTGTTCTCACACTTTAATTCTTTAGATATGGTTTCCTTTAGTTATTTACATTTATGTATGTATAATATTAATCTTTATACGTATTCATCTTTATATTTATCTTATAAATATAAGTCCAAAATTCAGACCCCTCAGGAATAGTTTTCTAAGAGTGTTTCCCCCCCCCCCCCCCCGGGCATGGGCCATGCTTTCCTGTTTTTTTGCAACTATATAAAAATGTTTTATTGAAAAGTGGACACTTTTAGGGGTGCCTGGCTGGCTCAGTGAGGGGGTTATGTGACTCTTGCTTTCAGGGTTGTGAGTTCAAGCCCCATTTGGGTGGAGAGATTACTTAAATAATTCTTTTTTTAAAAGTAGACATTTTAGAAAATGTGACAACTCTGGAAATCAAACTTCCCCCACCCCAGTGCCTGTTGTTGTTGCCGTTTTATTGTTGTTGGGGCTGTTGTTTGTTACACTAGTGGTCTTTCTGTAGAGACTAATTTCATAAATTCTTTATTCTCTAGAGTGCACAGCCACTGAATTCTCTTTTCAGTTAGCTTAGTGGCCAGCTAATGATTGGCCAGAAATTTCCTGAAATGCCTTGAACCAATAAGAATTGCAACCTTTTGTGAGAAGCTCTGTGTGTAGGTATGTTGGGGCATGACCTCGACTCTCAGGCTGTTTATAATTCTGCCTTATCTGGCAGCTCCTTGCACAGGGCCTCCAGCCAGCTCCAGCCAGCCAGAGGTGAGAGACTGGGGGCCCTCTCGGGTCTTTTCCAGGCATGCACACAGTCTTGCACGTTTGCAGAGCCTTTTAGAACCCCAGGAATATATCAGAGCTTTTCAAGTCCTCCTACGGGACACCTTTTAAGTTTGGGCCGGGCTCTTGTCTGCCCCAACTGGTATCATAACTGTGGTGGGAAACACTGGCTGCTCGTTGTTTTCGACAAGGGCCCTGAGGAAGGAGCTTTTCTGCAGATTAAACTCAAAGCAGGACAAAGAAAAAAAAAAAGAAAAGGAAACCACTCTCCTCATGGGTTTTCTTCCGGGGAGCTGCAGGATGGGCAGGTCAAATAGAGTCAGTGTTCTGGAGATAGGACTTTTTGAGGCCACACTCTGGCCCCTCCAGGGGCTGCAAGGCTGCGGGTTTACATGACGACAGTGGAGTAGGGGAAAAGGTAATGCGAGCAGGACAGGTTCAAATGCCACAAAGCCCACTGTTACCTACTGAGATTCAGCAGTTTTTCCTGAATAAACATTCCTCGTAGTATTGCAAGCCTTCGGTTTATTTCCCGAGTTCTGGAAAAGTTGATTTTGACATATTTTCTCAGTATTTCCCTTGTTTTCATGGGAGGGAGGCGTGTACAGAGATCTTCATTCCATCATTCCAGAGACCCGGCCTCTTTCAGAATATATTAGGCATGTGATGAAGAAGTTCAAGACGAGGTTAGTGGCCCCACGAGAGGAGATGGGAGAAAGTGTAAGTAAATACTGAATACAACTTTGTATTAGGAGATGGTGGCCAAGAAAGAAGTGAGGAGACAGAGATGATGCCGAGCCTACTGGGTTATTCTCCATGACCCACCTGCAGGCTCATCGTGTTCATTCAGAGGCTGGGCTGATGCACAGGCAGAGAGAGCTCTGCTTAAACACTGGGCCCTCTTCCCTCACCCAGGACGAGTGCTCAGTGTCTCTAGTTATCATCAAGCACTTGCCTCTCAAGCAAACATTTCCTGAACCATTTCCACACAGTTTTATTGTGGTTCAGAAGGAAAAGAGAATTACCTTAACCTGAATGCTAAGCCCTAAGTACTATATAATATAAACTTTTCTGGATATCTGAGAGAAAGGTCACGTATTGAAAACGCAATCACAAGCTTTTCTGTTGGACAGGGGTTGAGGAAGAATATCAGGCTTCATGGTTATTCCTTAGAGTAATTATTTTTTAATTATGTTTTAATTTATTTTTTTTATTATGTTATGTTAATCACCATACATTACATCATTAGTTTTTGGTGTAGTGTTCCATGATTCATTGTTTGCGTATAACACCCAGTGCTCCATGCAGAACGTGCCCTCCTTAACACCCATCACCAGGCTAACCCATCCCCCACCCCCTCCCCTCTAGAACCCTCAGTTTGTTTTTCAGAGTCCATAGTCTCTCATGGTTCATCTCCCCCTCCGATCTGCCCCCCCTTCATTCTTCCCCTCCTGCTATCTTCTTCTTCTTCTTCTTTTTTTTAACATATAATGTATTATTTGTTTCAGAGGTACAGATCTGTGATTCAACAGTCTTGCACACTTCACAGCACTCACCATAGCACATAACCTCCCCAATGTTTCCTTAGAGTAATTTAACTCACTGAATCTGTAGCAAAAGTACTTTAAGGACTTAGCCTGTTAAACAAAAGATCTGTTGCCACAATATACCTGCACATAACTAAAAGGAATTTTTGCCCATAGTCTCACCGATGGCAAGCGAAATTAGCAGCTTCATGATTGAAACGGATGTAGAACATACCTATTCCAGAGAGTTTTAATTTACATAACTCAAGCCACATCATTTGGAAAGAGTATAATCAACATTATCGGAGAAGAAACTAGTCATCCTTGATTAACACCTAAAATGAAGTGGCCATTTTTCTTCAGAATAATCCTCATCAACATCTTTCATTTAACAGGAACTTCATGCATTCTCTCTGAAAGAAATTATCTCCAAATAGAGGCATGTTTGTCTGAATTAGAGTAAGTGCCCTGCAGGGACACATCCGCGGCTTCCTCTGTGTGAGCTTTGTGCTTTTGTTGAAAAGCCTTCAGAGATGGTTGATTTGAAATACAGTAGTTGCCCCTTATCTGCAGGGCATACATTCCAAGACTGCTCACGGATGCTTGAAACTAGGGATAACTGGACTCTATATATACTTTTTTTTCCTATACATACACACCGACGATAAAGTTTAATTTATAAATTAGGACAGTGGGCGGCTCAGTCAGTCAAGCATCTGCCTTCAGCTGGGGTCATGACCCCGGGGTCCTGGGATCGAGTCCCGCATCGGGCTCCTTGCTCAGCAGGGAGCCTGCTTCTCCCTCTCCCTCTGCCCCTCCCCCCCCACTTGTGTTCTCTCTCTCTCTCCTCTGTTCTATCAAATAAATAAATAAATAAATCTTTCTAAAAAGTGGCAAGAATACACCAAATGATTACAGCAGTTCACCCTCATCCGCAGGTTCAGTTCCCCACGGTCAACCTTGGTCTGGAAGCCGATGACCGCCTGCTGGCGAATCACCAGAAGGTCAATCGTAGCCTAACTCAACTTCGTTAGCCTCCACCATTCACCACACTTCATCTCGTCACGTAGGTGTTTTATCATCTCACATCAATGCAAGAAGGGTGAGAACATTACAGTAAGATATTTTAAAAGAGACCACATTCACATAACTTTTATCACAGTGTATTGTTAGAATTGTTCTATTTTATTACTAGTTACTGTTGCTAATTTTTTTCAATTTTTATTTATTAGAGAGAGAGAGCGAGCATAAGAAGGGGGAGCGGCAGACAGAGGGAAAGGTTGAGCCAACCAGGAACCCCTCTTGCCACTTTTCCTTAAAAACTTTCTCCCTGAGAGGAAGGAATATGGCTAAAATTGATGATCCAAGGAAATAAAAATTATAAAAAATTTCAATTCCTTTTTTGTAAAAAAGAAAGTGACTTAAAAGAAATATAACACTGTTAGTAATCTAGATGAAAGCAACATGAATATTTATTAAATATTCTTGCTTTCTCCTTTATTTTATAAATCTCTCAATATAAACAATAATATAGATGGTATACAAATGTGCCAAATTCACCCAGAAGGGACAGCTGAAGGGGGGCGACACCAAGCTAGGCCAGTTGCCAAGTTGCAGGGATGCAGAAATGAAAGGCGCATTCCTGCCCTCACAGTGTTGTGGTGGAGCGTTAGACCGAGAAAAGATAGGTTCACGGTTCCGTAACAGAGATAGTCAGGAAAGGCCGCCTGGAGGAGGTGAGACCAGAGCTGCCATTAAGAATCAGAGCTGGCAAATGTCCATAATAGCCAAACTGTGGAAAGAGCCAAGATGCCCTTCAACAGACGAATGGATAAAGAAGATGTGGCCCATATATACAATGGAATATTACGCAGCCATCAGAAAGGATGAATACCCAACTTTTACACCAACATGGATGGGACTGGAGGAGATTATGCTAAGTGAAATAAGTCAAACAGAGTAAGTCAATTATCATATGGTTTCACTTTTATGTGGAACATAAGGAATAGTATGGAGGACATTAGAGAAGGAAGGGAAAAATGAAGGGGGGGAATCGGAGGGGGAGATGAACCATGAGAGACAATGGACTTCGAGAAACAAACTGAGGGTTGTTTTTTTTTTTAATTTATTTATTTGACAGAGAAAGACACAGCAAGAGAGGGTACACAAGCAGGGGGAGTGGGAGAGGGAGAAGCAGGCTTCCCGCAGAGCAGAGAGCCCGATGCGGGGCTCGATCCCAGGACCCTGGGATCATGACCTGAGCCGAAGGCAGGTGCTTAACGACTGAGCCACCCAGGTGCCCCAAACTGAGGGTTTTAGAGGGGACGAGGGTGGGGGGATGGGGTAGCCCGGTGGTGGGTATTAAAGAGGGCACGTACTACATGGAGCACTGGGTGTTATACAAAAACAATGAATCATGGAACACTACATCAAAAACTAATGATGTAATGTATGGTGACTAACATAACATAATAAAATAAAATTTAAAAAAAGACAAAAACAAACAAAAGAATCAGGGCTGGCAGGATACTGCTATTTGGCATGGAAAAAACTGATGAGGGGATAAATTAAATGTGATCTATCCATACAATGAGATGTTACTTGGCAATAAAAAGAAATGAAGTACCAAGCCATGCTACAACATTATGCAAGGTGAAAGAAGCCAGTCACAAATAGGCCACATATTATATGATCCTGTTTTTATAAAATGGCCAGAATAGGCAAATCCATAGAGACAGAAAGTAGATTAGTGACTGCCAGGAGGCTGGGATAAAGGGAGAGGTTGAGGGAGTGGAGGGCAACTGTTAACAAGCATGGGGTTTCTTTTTGGTTTCAAATGTGATTTATTGACTGCTGGTGTGCATGGGGTTTGATTGACAAAAATGTTCTAAAATGGATTGTGGCGGTGGCTACACAACTCTGTGAATACACTAAAAACCATTGAATTGTACTCTAAATGGGTAAATTCTATGGCATATGAATGCTATTTGAATAAAATGGTCATATAAAATACAATAAAAATAAATTTTAAAAATGTTTTAAATGTTAAGTCATTTAGGGGCGCCTGGGTGGCTCAGTTGGTTAAGCCTCAGCCTTCCACTCAGGTCATGATCCCAGGGTCTTGGAATCCAGCCCTGCGTCGGGGGGGAGGGGGGGGGGTCCCTGCTCAGCGGGGGGCCTGCTTCTCCCTCTCCCTCTTCCCTCTCCCTCTTCCCCTCCCCATCCCGCTCGTACTCTCTAATAAATAAATAAAATTTAAAAAAATGTTAGGGACGCCTGGGTGGCTCAGTCGTTAAGCGTCTGCCTTCGGCTCAGGTCATAATCCCAGGGTCCTGGGATCGAGCCCCGCATCGGACTCCCTGCTCCGAGTGGGAAGCCTGCTTCTCCCTCTCCCACTCCCCCTGCTTACGTTCCCTCTCTCACTGTGTCTCTGTCAAATAAATAAATAAAATCTTAAAAAAAAAAAAAGTGAGGTCATTTAATCAGGTGATCCAAACATATTAAAAATGGCCGAGCTATCATCAATTTTTTTTTTTAAGATGTATTTACTTTAGAGAGAGAGTGGTGGGGGAGAGAGAGAATCTCAAGCAGACTCCACGCTGAGCGAGGAGCCAGTCATGGGGCTCCATCTCACAACCCTGAGATCGTGACCTGACCCGAAACCAAGAGTCAGACCCGTTATCGTCTGCACCACCCAAGCGCCCACTATCATCAACTTTTAAAAGGACCACTTGGGGGCGCCTGGGTGGCTCAGTTGGTTAAGCGACTGCCTTCGGCTCAGGTCATGATCCTGGAGTCCCTGAATCGAGTCCCGCATCGGGCTCCCTGCTTGGCAGGGAGTCTGCTTCACCCTCTGACCCTCCCCTCTCTCATGTGGTTTCTCTCTCTCTCTCAAATAAATAAATAAAATCTTTAAAAAAAAAAAAAAAAAAGGACCACTTGGTTATAGATAATACTAAAGTTTAGCTTTGTTTTTATTCTGCCACCTTTTTTTACCCCCCTCAACACACACACACCACCCCTCTCTTCTGCCACTTAGAACTCTCCTCATGTTCTGCCCCCTCACACGATCATTCAGCACGGTTGAAGAAAGTCCTAGCTCCAAATGCTACCTGGCAGTCGCTGATTATGCTGGGCAATTTGGGGTTACTGTTTGTTCTCAAAAGACTGTCACACATTGTCATGCAACTTTTCACATTGGACTTGAGATTCTTTCTCTGTAGGAAAAAAAGAACTTTGTTGTTCTGCTAGGTTATAGATATGTGAAGTGGTATACCCAGAATGAAAACCTGAAAATTATGACTTACAAGGATCAAGTGGCTTCTCTGACTCTATAGAGAGCCATCAATGCCCCCCAAATACTCACTTAAATATATTCTAGATGTAAGGACACTGTGTGAAGCTATAGTTATAATCAGTTACGAGGCTACCACCATTTGGTACAGTGAAATAATCATGGTAGATAATAATCATATTTTCAAGTGGTCATTCATCTCATAAAATAACTTCAGCTCAATATAATATCATGTATTATCTGTGACCACTATTAACAATTCTCCAAAAAAAATTAACAAATCCTCAATTTTTCCAGTTCAAAAGAGCTGACAATAGCTCAACTCAAAACCTAAACAGCTGATGAATATATCGACTTGTCCTTAGGAAGTCTTTTCTGTGCCCAAATAACTAAGGGAGTCCATGTAACGATTCATCTTGATGCATCAAACCAACACAGGAGAGACTATTCATAATAATGCAAACACAGAAAAGCAATCTTTCCAGATAATGATGAGCAATGCCTTGCAAATGGTCTTAGTGCAGAAAGTTGAGAAATTTTTCCATGCCAAATAGCAGTATCCTATGTTATCTATATAGGTTTATTAGCGATCTTTTGAAAGTGTAAGAATTATGCTGCAGGTTCTCTAACTTACCACTACTGAAACTCTCTTTCATTCATATCAGTGAATGAAAGTGAGTAACTAGAGGCTTGTGTGCTTGATGCTTGGATCTGTGGCACCCACCAGAGTGGGACCAGAGGTGCTAGGGTTATGGAGAGCAGTATTTGTTAAGTGTACACATAAGCTACTGTCTTATGTATGAGTTGGATGATAAATATAACAAAATTTTCCGTCCCAATTGTGTCAAAATTCAGTTGTGAAAAAATTAACTGTTGATAACTTACCCACTATGAGAGCCCCCATTTCCGATTATTAAAAGTTCTTCCTCTAAGATAAAGACGAAGACTGGATATTTTCAATCACCACTTTTATTCAAACTGACATCACATGGCTGCAGTTATGATACATTGAAAAGTCCACAGAATTTCTGCCCCCCAACCCCCGCAAAGCATTAACTATAAAGAAACACCAGACAAACTCAAACTGAGGGACATTCCACAAAGAAACTGGTTTGTACACTTCAAAATGTCAAGTTATTAAATACAAAGAAAGGCTGAGGAACTGCTCCATACAGAAGGAAACTGAACAGTCATGACAGTGTGTGATCCTGGGTCAAATCCTGGACCTCTGGAGGAAATTTTAGAACAATCTGTAAAATCCAAATGAGGTCTGTGGAGTAGAGTTATACCATATCAAGGCTGATTTCTTGATTTTGATGGTGTGTACTGGAGTTATGGAGAAGTGTAACTGTAAAGAAGAATGTTCACCATGACCAGTACCATCACCAACACTGCCCGGCTCTCCAGCCCGTGGAGAGGAGGAGAATGGCTAACTTGGATGTGATTCTCGGTTCGGCTACCTTCAAGCAATCCACTGTGAAACATTGAGAAAACACAGGATAATGTGTTGACAGTGAAAATGAGAATTCACAAAGCACAGTGAAAAGAATGCCAAGATGGGCAGTAAAGGGAGTAAGAATCAAAGACAGAGGGAGTATAAAGCATTCAAGTATGGGATAAGGGCACTTAAAAAGGCAGATATCCAGTTGGTCTTGGAATTGGGGTAATAATCAAGGGTAACAGGTATGAGAGTCATAAAGGAACAGCTAGCCTCAAGCCTAACAGCTTTTTATCATATTTATCAGGAGACCAGCATTCTGTTACCAGCTTCATTAAAAACTAATTATAAATACTATTCAGCTATAAAGAAAAGAACAAAATACTGATAACATGCCACAACATGAATGACCCTCAAACACACTATAGTAAATGAAAGAAGCCAGACACAAACACCACATATTGTATGATGCCATTTACATGAAATGTCCAAAAAAGCCTAAACTATACAGACAGTAGATTAGTGGTGTCCTGGCACTGGAGATTGACTGTAATCCCCATCTGAATACAGTAAATAACAACTCATTTGTAATCCCAAAATTGAGGCATAGAGCTATTTAGTGACAATCACAGTACCTAACTCATAGGGCTCTTTGAAGATCAAATGAGATAATACAGGTTAAAAGCTCAGAACAATGCCCGGCACTTAGTAAGTAAGGGCTCAAGATGGACACGCGCGCGCACGCGCGCGCGCGCGCACACACACACACACACACACACACACACGTCCAGCTTAAAAACTTAGAAAATAAAATGCATGTAAAAAAACATGCATATAATAAATTATAAATGTAAATAAAGTATAAGTTCATACTTATTTAAAGATTCAGCAACAAATTATAGTTCATCCTAGACCTATTTCTTAATCAAGGTAAACAGTTTAAACTATGTTGAGAAAACTTTTTAAATATACATATAAAGTATAAGAAGAACAAAGGAAACTTACTATATCATTTCCCTAATATTTTGGGTCTAAATAAAGTTTAAGGAAATGTTGAGACTCTTCCTCAGCCTCTCATCTTCTCAAGTTGACATTTTGATGTGTTAATTCCCTAATTACATGATTTTTCAGTATGTTCCACATTTTATTTCTACACATAAAAGTCCTTTAGCAAATATGGACATCCATCACATATTTTTACTTCAGTAATTTTTGAATCACAGAGAGTAGGCTGTTGTTACATCTTAGCAATATAATCCTGGACCAAAAAAACCCAGAAATCAATACTATTGAGGCCCAAGGCCCTGACCTCAGTGACATATGTATACTTTTCCATGTTTTCTTGTCCTTTATAACATGCACTATGACACTGGAGGCACTGAAGTTCTCTCTTCCCAGCAGGTGTCAAATAATGATGTAGCTTCTGCCTCCTGAACTCAGTCCTGTTCACTGACTCTTTCAATACAGGTATACAAAGTGAAAAGTTGCTAACCCGCTACTCCACCAGAGAAATAAATAGTTGTTTAATTTTAATCCTTTGAAATAAGTACTCCATGAACATACCTGTATATCTTTGGTTAAACTATTTCCTCACCAGCATCAACATTTATATTCTCTTATTTATTATCTCTAAGACCATTTATAAAATGAACTCGTTTTCATTATTCTCTGATTCCTTAAGTATTCCCAGAAAAACTTCCTAACATGAGGAGAAAGTAGAGACAAATTTCAATATTTGATAAATTTTATCTTGGCAACTTTGAAAACAAATTTACTCTTTAAACTGCATTATAAAAAATACATTAGTCTTCACATTAGCTTTACATGGAAATATATACTTGCTTGAATATTTAAATATAGTTTCTCTTTACCAAAAAGTGTCACTCAGAGCCCTAATTACACAAATAATTTAAATGCACAAATGCAAAACACACTTCACACAATATTGTCCACACACTGTATAACTTGGGACAATTATAATAAAAATTTATGCAAGATACTGAACAAGGACAAGATTAATAAAATATTCATTGTGGTTATAACTTGATTTTTCACTATTAAAAGAATTTAATGCACTCTTGAATACACAAAAAACATCCAACTGTTTCATCTAATCGGCAAATGAAGCCAAAATATATTTTGACAAAGGGGCACATCTTGTATCCTACCAAATTCTGAAAGTAATTCATTTCTAATTTAATTTAAATTATAATTTTTCCAATTTCAAGTTTTCAAGCTTGTCTAAAGTAATGACTACAGGAACTTATAAACATTTCCAAAATGTTAAAAAAAAAAAATAATCAGGACTGTAATATACTTCGATATTTTTAATAATATAAATTTTAAATATAAACCTTTTTTCTCTCAGAAAAATGGTATTTAGAAGAGTCACCAATATGAAAAAAGTAGTAAAATTTTTTAACTGCTTTTAATCATTTGACTTATAAGAACTGTCCTCTCTGCGTGATGCAATCACAATAGATATGACACATCATAATCATTGAGTACATTATTTCCAGATGATCTCCTGCTTTTTAACTTAAACCTAAAGCATCCAGAATGCCTACTAATAGTACTTAAGGAAATTACCGTGTCTACTTTACAGGAAAAAAAAGACACCAATATCCACAAATAGAATATCTTTACATATTAACTGCTTGTTTACTTCCTAATCAGTAGGACAGTTTTCTTTCTAAATTAAAATTGGAGGGTTATTTTAAATTAGTGGCCCATAGTACTATTTTAAGAAAGGGAATTAAAATATGTTTGTATATGAGGCAAGGTTGGAGTTGCTTTGCAACTAAAAATATAAACATTTGCCCATTTGTTTTTCAACAGAATTAGTTTTAAATTTAGAAGTAAAGAAATTACAACAGAACACCATCATAACATACCCACAGGTTAAAAACGGCCCCTGAAATAAAACTACATTTAGACACCAACTGTTACACTATATTTCATTAATTCTAAAGTAACACATTTTTATCTCTGAAATCATGGTACACTGATCTAGTTTCAATAAAATGTGGTTTATACAAGATAGTTGAAATTCATGTTTCCTTTAACATTAACGATAGAAAAGGATCCAGGATCCTTGTCTTAACAGGGTAATTGGATGCGTCTGTACCAGCTCAACCAGTGTCTCTGAATAAAGGATCTAAACATATTCTGAGTATCTCAGACCCAACTGCTTATCTTAACGTCTTTTGTTTGAACTATTAAAATCAGTTAGCAAGTTTAAGGAAAGCCAAACGAATATACAAATATGTAGTTTTTCCCTTGCAAAACTGGCCTCCACGTAGGTTATGTTTTATTAGATCTTTTGAAATATTAAGATTACAAAGAATTTGTTAATGACAACAATTAATGGTCTGCCCAAATTACCAACCCAATAATTTCAGTTCAATCTCAGTTCAATAATTACAGAAAATGATGTGATAGTGGCTGAAATATTTTTAAGAGGTAAGGCCATAAAGATAACCCAGATTTTCATATTAAACCACCAGCACTTCAGGTGGAGGGGAATAAAGGTGGTAGAAAACATAATTACACTGGCAAGATCATTTTCCCCTTAAGATCTAATAATGCTAAAGAAAAACCTACAGAGATCGTATATGTGCATGTGTCCAAATAAGGAAAGTTAGAGACTTGCAAATCCAATTTAAATGAAGAAGGAGGAGTTTGTGTTTACGTATATAAAATCACTAGGCAGTTTTTAAAAACTGGAGTAAAGATTATGGAATCTCGTTTCCTTGGATGCTTTTAAAAGAAAGATCAATTATATTTTGTTTCTGATTATTTAAATCAACCTCACTCGAAAGTGGAGATAACTTATTCTAGTTTCTTCTTTTTAATTATCCAGTTAGAATATGATTTTGACAATGCCACTCTGAAACGCAGAGAAGTACATATTCCTTTGTTTCAGTTTTTAAAAAGGAAAAATAAGATAGCATTTAATGTTTGCCACATTCATTTTTGCAATATTATAACCTGCTGACATGAGATACAATTATAAAAAATAAATAAGAGGGACATGATTTGAGGGAGAAAAAAATGTATATATACTGTGCTAAATGATGGATATAAATTAAGATGAAGCTCTTCTACAGCAAATGGACGAAGGATGAGTTTAAATCTCAAAAAAAAAAAAAAGGACCTTAAACACTAATTTTAAATCAATTATACAAGTTCTGAAAAATAATGTCTGTAGCAAAATAGTTGAAGGTAAAATTTTTTCACCAAAGCTGGGAAAGCTATGTGCACAAATATATTTCAAGTGAAGTACTGAATCCTCAGCTAGCCTCAACACTTCTAGGTGGTCTCATTAGCCCGCGGTTTGTTTGATAGCCGAGTCCTCATCCTATCGGAGTATGGTACCTGAGAATATAAGCTTCTCAAAGCATATATCTTCACAGGTCGAGAAAGCCTTCTTCTCTTCCTCGGGCGTTTTTTACCACCATTCCTCTTTCTTCCTGCAGGGGGGCGAGAACCCTGCCCAGGTTGCTTGGGAGCAGAGCCGGGGGCAGCGATCAACTGCTCCTCAGCAGCCGCCACCAGCGGACCCGGCGGACCCGGCGGCGCGGAGGGACCCTGCGGACCCGAGGGAACCCGCGAAACCGACGACCTCAAAACCATGTGCGTGGGGCTCTTCGCTTTCTTTAACTTAGCGACGTCGCGGTTCTTCTTCTTCAGATGCAGTCTAATGAAGGCGCTCCTGGACTGGTATTTGCGACGCAAGAAGGCCGAGTATTTTGAAAGATACTTCCGAATTATATCATTTAGTTTGGTCTGAATCCAAATTGGCCGTTTTTCTGAAGCGATTCTGGGTTGTGGGTGGAGACTAATTGGTTTGTAAACCTTCTGGGGGAAACCTGGCTTATTATCGTTCGTTGCAATCCTCCGCCTCTGAATTTTCTTTCTACCCTCTAAGAACTTACGGGTAACTGCTTTTGAAGAGGTCCCGGCGGCATCGCGGTCCACGAGCGTTACCTGGAAGTTCCTTTCCTTTGGAGCTGCACCAGCGCTCGAAGTCCCTGGCCTTGGCACTGGCTCAGGAGAAACGGGGGCCCCCGGATAGGCCAGTAATTCATCCCTTATGGTCAAAACGGCTGTTGGGTCACAATCTTCAGCATCTTCCTCGCCTGAACTGGAGCTCAGGTCGCTGAGATGAGCTTGAAGCCAGTTAGTTCTGTCAGGGTCTGATACATCTATGCTCAGTGGAGGATTAATTACAATTTTCTTATTCAATGGGTCATAGTAATTAAAGGAGCTCCGTTTATATTTGTACTCTATGCTAACATCTCGACTTCTGGGGGTGCGGTATTTTTTAGAGAAGTTGGCAGTTTCACTGTCCTGAAATTTCATATTTGAAGAAATAACGTAGACTAAGGCATTGGGTTGCAAAGGCTTCAAAACTTTAGTACATGTTTCAGGAAATTCAAGTGTTCCAATTTTCACTTTCTTTTTTGTTTTTTTGTCCTGTAGAAGCGAACGCTTCCCTGTTGGTGAGTCGTCCTCCTGTCCACTGTCTTGTGTGTCTGACTGGTTTGTGAAATTGGTTTGAGTTCCATGGCTGACTTTTACAGCCTGACATCGAGAAGCCAGTCGCCATGATTGTTCATAATAAGGCCTCTTTACTGTAGAATGATGGCTAGATTTATCTAAGGCCACTGAAAAGTCATCGGTATCTGAAATGCCACCTGCATTATCATCACAATCTGAAAGAACTTGAATTGCTGCAGTGTCCTGACTCGGGTCAGTCCAGGTAATCTTTTTTCCTTCATTCAAATTTTTTTTTTTTATTTTCCTGGTCTCACAGTCATCATCAAAGTAACAGTGGAAACGACCCTCCTTAAATTCCTTGACAAGAGCATTAATTTTCATGTCATCTTCTCTCATTATTTGAGACCATGTTTTCCCTACAAATGAAGGAGGGACATGAGGCAAGGCTTCAAGAACAGGTTCATCCGGATTGTCTTCTATGACCTCCTTTGCCTTTTCCAGGTTCCTGACAGGATCAACCACGAAAATAGAGCTTGAATGGGAATCGCGGTTTGTTTCTTCTAGGTCCAGAGACATCTTCTTATATAGTCCTTTTTTATTAACAGCTTCTTGAGTATGGTCAGTGTCAGACTGAAGAGAGAGCTCACACTGAAAACTCATTCCGGAACCACATGGTTCACAGCTCATACTTTCTGGATCTGCATGTTTTAACTTCAGAAGTTTTCCTTTACTAGCCCTTTGATGGACGGCTGACCCAGAAGAGGCATTACAACGCACTGCAGAAACAGGAGATTCACAGTGCTTATCTTTTCGGCCAATAGTTTCGAGACCTTTCCTCTGACAAATGTTGATTCCTTTGTCTTCTTCCTGAAGCTGGTCAGCCATTGGCTGAGAATCGTCTTCCCATTTGAAATTTGTTTTAGGACTATCAGATCCACAACTCTTCTCTTCCGAGTCAATGTATTTCACCATTTCTTTATCAGACCCTTGTGATGAGAGAGTCACAGACCGATCTGGGGGATCTATTTGAAAATTTATTTCAGAACCATAAGACTCACAGCTTGACTCCTGCAGAATAATATAGTCTTTCTTCTGGTTTACTACTTTGAAAGTCTCTTTGGATTGGTGTGCCAGTGATTGAGGAGAGGCTTCACAAACATATCCTATTTCAGAACCACAGGAGTCACAGCACTCACCTTCCAGATCATAACCTTCCGTATTTATACAATTGATTTCTTTGACAGTCATGTGAGGTGAGTCAATCACTGGCTGAAAAGGCATATCAGACTCAGCAATCACTTCACAATCACTATCACTGGTCACCAGGTCCACAAATAGCATCTTTCGAAGATTTGCTTCTTTAACTGACACTTGAAGTTCATTAACCACTATTTCAAGAGGGACATCAGAATCACACATTAATTCAGAATCACTCGGTTCACTGCTCTTTATTTCCATGCCAAGATGCCCTTCCTTTGGAAGATCTATTTCTTTGCACACCACTTGAGATTGGTCAACCTCTAACTGAAAATGAATACCAGAATCACATTTTATTTCAGAAACACTGGGTCCACAGCTCTTATCTTCTAGGTCATGATGACCCCTCTTTTGCAAGTTTATTTCTTTGACAGCCAGAGGAGACTGATCAGTCACGAAGTGAACAGGAACATCAGAATCATAACTTACTTCGAAGTCACCTAGTTTATAGCTCTTATCTTCCAGGTAAATATGGTCTTCCTTCCAAAGACCAACTTCTTTAACAGACTTTTGAAGCTGGTCAGCCACTGACTGAAGATGATCATCAGAAATAAAAGTTATTTCAGGACAAGCGATACTGCTCTTATCTTCCAAACTGGCATGTTCCCCTTCGAGAAGGTGTGGTTGCTCAACCACTGATTGAAGAGGGACATCTGAAACATAAATTATTTCAGAATCACTGGGTTCATAGCCCTTATCGTCCAGACAAACATGTCCTTCCCTCAGAAGATTTATTTCTGCAATAGCATCTTGAATTTCATTAGCCACAGACTGAAGAGATTCATTAGAATCAAAATTTATTTTAGGGTCACTAGCTTCCACAATCTTCCCTTGCAAGTCAACATGCTCCTTCCAAAGGTTCATCCCCTTAACGACTTCTTCAGTTTGGGCAGCCACTGACTGAAAAAGGACATTAGAATCATACACCATTTCAAAACCCTTGGGTTCATCCCTCTTATCTTCCACATCAACTTCATCCTTCCAAAGGCTTATTTCTTTAACAGTTTCTCTAACCTGCTCAGCCACTGACTGAAGAGGATCCTCAGAATCAAAACTCATTTCAGAACCACCAGATTGACTGTGCTTATCTTCTAGCTCAATATGGTCCTGATCCAAAATAGTTATTTGAGGTTGATCAATTATTGACTCAACCAAGAAATCGGAATCCAAACTCATTTCAGAACCACTACATTGGCTGTTCTTATCTTCCACGTTCACATGACCTTCATTCTCAAGGTTTACTCGTTTAATAGCCCCTTCAGGTTTATCAGCCACAGACTGAAGAGAAACACCAGAAGCACGTATTAATTTAGAACCTTTAGTTTGAACCATTTTATTTTTCATTACAACTTTCCCTTCCTTCCTCAGGTTTGTTTTCTTAACCACTTCCTGAAATTGTCCAGTCAACAGCTGAAGAGGGTCACCAGAATCATATCTTATTTTACAATGACTAGATTCACGCTTTTTATCTTCCAGATGAACATTTTGTTCCTTCAAGCGGGTTAGCTGAGGTTGGCCAATGACTGAATGAAGAGGGGCACCAATATCCAAATTTACTGCAAAACCTCTAGAGCCAGTAGTTTTACCTTCTGGGGCAACATGGTCCTCCTTCAAAACAGCAATGTGAGGTGTTTCAGTCATTAAGTGAGGAAGGACATCAGAACCAAACATTATTCCAGAACTGCTATATTTATCACTCTTTTTTTCTAGAACACGTTCTTCTTTCTGAACATTGATTTCTTTGACAGCTATCTGAGGTTCAGTCACTAAATAATGAGGGATGTCAGAATCTGTTTCAGAACCACTAAATTTAGCACTTTTACTTTTGAATTTAGCATGTCTTTCTTTTTGAAGCCATATTTCTTTAACAGCTGTTTCAGGCTTGTGAGTCACTGACTGATGAAGATGGACACCAGAATCCAAACTTGTTTCATAAACACTTAATGCATTATCCTTATCTTGTAAGTGTATATGTTCTTTCTGATGGCTTATCTCATTAACAGCTATGTTAGGATGATCAGTCATTAAATGATAAGAAATGTCAGATTTCAAACTGATTTCAGAAACATTAGGCACATTACCTTTATTTCCCAAGTGTATGTGCTCTTCCTGAAGATTCATTTCTTTAATGGGATCTGTAGAATGTCCAGTCATTGAATGAAAAATACCATAATCCAAACTTAATCCGGAACCACTAGGTTCACTGTCCTTATTTTCTAAGTATATCTGCTCTTCTTTTTGAAGATTTAGCTTTTCCATAGCTACTTCAGGAGGGTCAGTCACTGAATGAGGAGGGACATAAAAATCCAAACTTATTTCAGAACCACTGGGTTCTTCATTCTTCCTCCCTAAGTGTATATATTCTTCTTTCTGAATGATTATGTCTTTAACAGCCAGTTCCGGTTGATTAGTCCCCGAATGAACAGGTATATCAGAATCAAAGGTTATTTCAGCAACACAAGATTTATTAGTCTTGTTTTCCAGAGGACTAGGTTCCTCCACATAAATA
This sequence comes from Phoca vitulina, assembly GCF_004348235.1. Classification (NCBI taxonomy): domain Eukaryota; kingdom Metazoa; phylum Chordata; class Mammalia; order Carnivora; family Phocidae; genus Phoca; species Phoca vitulina. Next base: position 29,386,572 of record NW_022589704.1, read on the forward strand.
GCCACTTGAGACTGGTCAACTCCTGAGCGAAGAAGAATATCAGAATCAAAAGTTATTGCAGAACTATTTGACCCGGAGTGCTCACCTTCCAAGTTAATGTGCCTTTTTCTTATTTCTTCCATGTCCATCTCAGACTGCTCAGTACCTGACATGGCAGGGGGATCAGATTCAAAAGTCAACTCAGAACTGGAGCACCCATAGCTCTTAACTTCCATGTCAACATTTAACTCTTTCAGACTTATTTCACGTTGATCACTAGCTGACTGATAAAGAGAAGCACGAGAATCAGAACTTTGATCAGAATTGCTAGACTTAACGCTCTTATCCTCCAGGTCAACAGCTACTTCTCGGGGGTTCACTTTTTTAACTATTACTCTGGATTGGCCAGCCACTAATCGAGCATCAGTGTGAAAACTCATTTCAGAACCGTGAGAATCATAGTTCATATCCACAGGTTCATTCTTCTCCAGAAGACGTATTTCTTCAACAGTCCTCTGAGATTCATCAGTCACTGTCTCAAGGGAGACCGCATAATCAAGATGGGCTTTAGCACTGGTGGATTTAAGGTTCTTATCTTTCAGGTAGACCTGTCTATCCTTTAGGTTTCTTTCTTTGACAACCAGGTGGGGATGCTCAACTACTGACTGAGGAGAAGCATCATTATCAATACTTGTTTCAGAACAACTCGAACCATAGTTCTTATCAACCAAGCCAATGTGAACCTTCTGAAGTTTCGCTTCTGTGGCAGCCACTGGGAGTCGGTCGCCCACTGACTGAAGAGGAAATGGAGAATCAGTACTTACTTCGGAGCTACTAGATCCATAGTTCTTATCAACCAAGTCAATGTGTTCCTCCTTAGGAAGGTTTACTTCTTTTGCAGGTTGTTGGGGGTAGTCATTGGTTGACTGAAGTAAGGCATCACATTCAAAATTAATCTCAGAATCACTAGATTCATAGCTTTCATCAACCAGGCTAATAGGCTTTGCCTTCTGAACCCTTACACCTTTAACAATTACTTGAGTTCGGTTGGTAGCCAACGGAAGAGAGCCGTCACGATCAGAACTTACTTCAGAAATGAAAGATTTATTATTCTTACACTGCAAATCGGCATATGCTTCCTTTGAAAGGTTTATTTCTTTGGCAGTCACCTTAGATTCATCAGTCGGTGAATGAAAAGGGGAACTGCAGTCAAAACTCATTTCAGAAGCTCTTGATTCATAGTTTTTATCTTCTTGGTCAACCTGCTCCTCTTTCCAAAGGTCTTGCGCAGCCTCTTCGGGTTGATCAGACGCTGACTGAAGAGAGCCACGAGCAAACTTCACTTCAGAAATCACTGAGCTCTTCTGTCCCAAAAAGGCTGACTTATTAAAAACCAAATGCTTTTCCTCTTGGGTATGATCCATATCAGAAAAGAATTTCCCACGGTGCTTTGCAGTAGCATCTTCAAAGATTCCTTTATTAGAAGGCATGCCACTTTTATTCAGGTTGATTCCTTGGTTGACAGCTAATTTGGAAAGAGATTCAGATTTTAAGGAGCCTTCAGTGCCCATAAATTCACGGACTTTAGCGCCAGCTGACAAAGTTTTACACTGAGATTTTTCATCTTCCTGTATAATCAATTTATCTGAATTCGTACCTAAAGATTTCCTATTTGGTTCTTTACGTTTCTGATAGGAAACTGAAGAAGTTTCTAGACTGGATGACAGCACAGGATTTCTAGAGCCCCTGTCTGGCTGTTCAACGTATCTGTCAACTTTGTTTGGGTCACATTTTCTGACTGAATCTGAACTGGCTGCAGCTGGTAACCTAGTAGTTTTAGTTGTAACTGGTCTATCAAAGGAACTTCCAGCTAAACAACTAGCAGGAGCACTAGAAATCACTGATGGACATATTAAGCTTGGTCTAGTATGTGTAGCTTGGCCAATACCAACTGGATTAAATTCTTTCATGCCACTCCCAATTTTCTGAACAAACCCCAAGGGCTGCTGTTGTCCCTTCTCCAGTTTTTGAATAACTGATGGTCTAACTGAAACACCCTGTATATATTCCTGAGATTTGCTGGGTCTAGAATGCAACTCTTTACTAGGTTCAAAACCCTTGGTGGAGCTCTCTCCTTTGACTCCAGCAGCATCCTCAGTCGCTCCTTCAGAAACAGAATCATCAACAGGAACCACTTCAGGAGGTGACGCAGTATTCGTAAGAAGTCTCTCATTTTGGGTTGATCTAAAAAGCAAGGGGGGAAAATCCATAAAAATACTCTAATATCTATTTAAAATGTTACAATAAAGGCACAATAATGTTATTTTCTTTCTATCCTGGGCCCGCTTGTCAGAGGACAAAGAATCAAGGCAATCACATGAGGCTGTACCCTGTATGTATTTGCAGGCAGGGAAATCAGCACAGAAGGTGAAGGCAGCTCCACCAATTGCTACTTAATAAACACAAATGGCTCCTAAACATAAAACACTGTTAAAAAAAAAAAAAAGCCATATATCATTTATCAGAGTGGTAAACAGCAAAAAGTGTTACATAATTACATAACCTTCTAGGCTTCAGTTCTCTCAAAAAAAGAACGGAATATTACTTTCCCTCATGAGATTGTTTTGAGGAGTAAATTAGTTGTTATATGTAAAGAGCATTTTTTTAAAAGCCTGGAAAATATAATCATCCACAAATGTTAGCTATTATTTAACACACTGTTGGGTTTTTTAAGTTTTTATTTAAATTCCAGTTAGTTAACATACAGTGTAACATTAGTTTCAGGTGTACAATTTAGTGATTGAACACTTCCATACGACGCCCCCGGTGCTCATCACAAATGCGCTCTTTAATCCCCATCACCTATTTCACCAATCCCCCCACCCACCTCCCCTCTGGTAACCATCAGTTTGTTCTCTATAGTTAAGAGTCTGTTTCTTGGTTAGCCTCTCTCTCTTTTTTCCTTTGCTCATTTGTTTCGTTTCTTAAATTCCACATGAGTGTAATCATAATAGTATTTGTCTTTCTGACTGACTTATTTCACTTAGCATGATACTCTAACTCCATCCACGTCATTACAAATGGCAAGATTTCATTCTTTTTATGGCTGAGTAATATTCCAGTGTGCATATGTGTGTATGCGCCACATTTTCTTTATCCATTTATCAGTCAATGGACATTTGGGCTGTTTCCATAATTTGGCTATTGTAGATAATGCTGCCATACACAAAAATAAATTCAAGATGGATTAAAGACTTAAAGGTGACACATGAAACCATTAAAATCCTAGAGAACACAGTCAGTAACCTCTTTGACATCGACCACAGCAACTTCTTCCTAGACATGTCTCTGAAAAAATAAACTATTGGGACTTCATCAAAATAAAAAGCTTCTGCACAGTGAAGAAAACAATCAACAAAACTAAAAGGCAAGGGAGAAGATATTTGCAAATGACATATCTGATAAAGGGTTAGTATCCAATTATATAAAGAACTTATAGAACTCAACACCCCAAAAACAAATAATCCAATTAAAAATGGGCAGGAGACATGAACAGACATTTTTCCAAAGAACACATACAGACGGCCAACAGACACATGAAAAGATGCCCAACATCACTCATCATCAGGGAAGTACAAATCAAAACTACAATGAGATGTCACCTCACACCTCACTGTCAGGATGGCTAAAATCAGGGGTGTCTGGGTGGCTCAGTCAGTTAAGCATCCGACTCTTGGTTTCGGCTCAGGTCATGATCTCACAGTCATGACAGCAAGCCCTGCATCAGGTTCTGTGCTGGGCCTGGAGCCTGCTTAAGATTCTCTCTCCCCTCTCCCTCTGCCCCTCCCCCCCCGGAAAAAAAATTTTAAATGCCAAGAGGAGTCTAAGGAGACAAGTTAATGGAACATGGTTATCCCAGATGGGACCTTGAAACAGAAAAAGACATTAGGTAAAAACTAAGAACAGCTGAATGAACTACAGAACTTAATGTATTAATATTGGTTCATTAATTGTAACAAATGTGCCATACTAATGTAAGTTGTTAGTAATAGGGAAATTAGGTGGAGAGGGTATATAGGAACTCTCTGTACTACTTTCTCAAGTTTTCTGTTGCTCTAGGGGCACCTGGGTGGCTCAGGCGGTTAAGCGTCTGCCTTCGGCTCAGGTCATGATCCCAGGGTCCTGGGATCGAGCCCCACATCAGGCTCCCTGCTCGGCAGGAAGCCTGCTTCTCCCTCTCCCACTCTCCCTGCCTGTGTTCCCTCTCTCGCTGTGTCTCTCTCTGTCAAATAAATAAATAAAATCTTAAAAAAAAAAAAAAGTTTTCTGTTGCTCTAAAACTGTCCTAAAATGCAATCTATTAAAAATAAGTTTTTTGGGGTGCCTGAGTGGCTCAGTCGTTAAGCGTCTGCCTTCGGCTCAGGTCATGATCCCAGGGTCCTGGGATCGAGCCCCGCATCGGGGTCCCTGCTCGGCGGGAAGCCTGCTTCTCCCACTCCCACTCCCCCTGCTCGTGTTCCCTCTCTCGCTGTCTCTCTCTGTCAAATAAATAAATAAAATCTTTAAAAATAAATAAAATGCTTTAAAATAAGTAAGTTTTTTAAAATAGATTAACACCTAAAAAATACCTTTATTAAATATTTTTCAATTTGAGATGCTTCAATCATCTAAGAGAAATGTATACATGCGTCAGCCACATGCAACTTTTTTTAACATGTCATAAATATCATTATTTCTTTCCCATAAAAATTTATCACAATTAACACTAAAAGAACATTTTTTGGTATTTGTAAAATTAAAAAGTTAACCCAGATACTAGAATAATATGATAGGGCAAAAAAATTCCAAAAGGTTTCATACTTCTGAACTCTGATCAATAAAACTGCAGTACAATCACCACTTTACCCTAGTTTTTCAGAACCCTGGAAGACCATCTCCATTTATTTGTCTTAAAGACTATCACAACATTCTCAAAATAAAATTAATCTTATAACGTTTAACAAGGAAAAGGAAGGCAGAATCATAAACCAAACAATTAGGCAAAATCCCAAAAAAGTTAGGAATCAGATCATCTAAATGCTTTGATTTACATCTGTATTTGCATGTGGTTAAAATTAAGAATGAAATCACAATCTATATTTCTACTCATTTTATTTTATTTTATTTTTTAAAGATTTTATTTATTTATTTGACAGAGAGAGACACAGCGAGAGCGGGGACACAAGCAGAGGGAGTGGGAGAGGGAGAAGCAGGCCTCCCGCTGAGCAGGGATCCTGATGCGGGGCTTGATCCCAGGATGCTGGGATCATGACCTGAGCCGAAGGCAGAGGCTTAACAACTAAGCCACCCAGGTGTCCCAATATTTCTACTCATTTTAAACTAATTTCACAACAAAAAAGCCCTCTAAAAATCTAACCATTAAAGATTAAAAACCCTCTCTTTTATATAATTCTTGTGCTAAATTTTTGAAATCTATAAGTAAAATTTAAAAACTACATATCAAATCTATGAGGTGATCAAAATGGAAACCTCACACTTTTAAATCTTCCACTAAAAAAAGAATTAGTAGGCACAAATTAACTAAATGAGCACTTAATTCAGGAAGAAAGATAATCAAATTCCCCCCACCCAGGAAATTTGAGAAAATTAATTAGGAAAAAGAAAAACCAATAAACAGAAAACAAAAATAAAGCAAGAGCTGATTTTCAAGAAGGCTAAAATAATAGAAAAACCTACAATGTCTAGATAAGGGGGGGAGGGAAGAAATTTTTAAAAATAAACTCTACAATTTAGAATGTTTATAAACATAAATAATGTGTTAGCATGGGATTAAAAAAACTCAAGGTAAGAAAATGGAATTCAAAATCAGATATACTGATGGGAAAATACGTATAGATACACAAATAGAGGAATTTAGTTTATGTTACAGGTGACATTTTTTTGTTTTTAAAGTAACTCCACAACCAACATGAGGCTCAAACCCCCAACCAGGAGACCTAGAGTTGCATGCTCTACCCACTGAGCCAGGCAGGCGCCCTTACAGGTGACATTTTATATCAGTGGAGATAATTAATATACTTCTACAAAAAAATAAGAAGTCCTACTTCACACCACATATAATAACATTAATTCCAGGAAGATTAAAAATATTTAAAAGCAGAAATAAGGACATGAAGAAAAAGACATGAAAGAAGCCATAAAGGAAAATTCCCTTACATATATTAGGTCAAAATGTTTAATTTCTATATGGTAAAAGACAATACACACAGATGAAAGACATATGACAGATGTTGGGAAAATAATTATAACATATTTAAAATACAAAGGACTATTATCTACAAATACTGAATACAAATCCAAAATATATAAAAAATAGAAAAACAGGCAACATCTACAAACAATTCATAAAATAAACATATAGCTAATAAACATATATAAAGAGATGTTCTATTTTACTCTTAAGTAAATAAAGGCTAATGAAGGGATATGCTTTTTTGGCCTATTATGTTATGGGGGGGAGGGAAGAAGTTGCTAATCCCAGTGTTAGCAAGAGTGACAGAAAAATGAGCGCTCTCATAGACTACTGGTGTATATATATGTTATATAAATTGTATATAAATTGTATATAAATTGGCATAGCCTTCTAAGGAAGTGTCTCAAGAATTTTAAAGTTCCACACACAGCTTGAGCAACAAAATAAGTAAGAGTAAAGGATTAAAACCCACAGAAGACACAGCCATGAGTTTATAATGACATAAATAGATACTCGAATAAGTGAGGGAACAAGAAAGCTCTTCTTTATGAAGGCTAATTAATACACGTAATAACTGTTTCAGGGAAGAATCATCAATTAATGCTTACAATAAGTGGGTGGAAATAAGATGAGAAACAGCGTATTTATTTACATAGTCTCAAAGTACTTCTCCACAAGTCTTACTAATTATAATGGGGAAAAGAGTAACATTAATAGTAGAGAAGCCCCTTAATTAAGTGATCCAAGTTAACATCACCAGCCATGAGACATGACAACAACATGGGTCTCTTTAATACACTGAGAAGGGCACAACATCAATTATAATTTATTCTTGTTCCAAATGCAAACCTCAGTTTAATCATGAGAAAATGTCAGGCATACTCCAATTTGGGGACATCCTACAAAATAACTGGCCAGCAGTGTCTGAGGCTTGAAAGCAAAGACTGAGGAGCTGATCCTGATTAAGGGTGTCTGAGGAGATGGGGCAACTAAATGCCGTATGTGATCCTGGACTGAATCCTGGTCCCAGAAAAAGGACATTAGTAAGACAACTGACAAAATCTGAATAAGGTCTATAAATAGTATGGCATCGATGTAATTTCATGGATTTTATCATTGTACTGTCATTATTTTAGATTTAACATCTGAAGAAGTCAGAGGAAAGTTATACAAGAATTTCTTGTACCAGTTTTGTGACTTCTCTGTAAGCCTGAAATTATTCCAAAATGAAAGGTTAAAAGATAAAAAATATTTTTTAAGGCTCAGAAACTTTAGCCCAGAAGTTCAAGTTCTAGGAATCTACACCACAAGAAATAGCTGCATGTACAAATATGTCTGTTGAAGCATTGCTTATACAAGCTATAAACTGGAAATTTATACTGACCCCAACATAATCTGTCTTTCCAACAGCTAAGAAAGAACATTTATTTTTTAAACTTTTTCCCCATTTAAACTTTTTCTCCATTTGCTAAATTCTGGGTTGTGACTTGCAAAGCAAAGCATTCAAAAAGTTTATCCTTTTTCTACTGCTGGTGCTTATCTCAACTATTCTGCACAGATATGCTAATAATCTGTTTTGCTTTAGCTCATACAGCTGTAGCTGCAACTTGCACATAGTTCTTAAACTAATCTTGTTTTTCTTTGACATAGGACATTAACTCTTAAATATTTTCAAAATATTTATTTTTATTAAAACAACCAAAACATCGATACAAGAAAAAGCTATCAAGACGCTGACAGATCATTTAAAAGCCAATTCTATTTGCTATCTCTTCGATTCAGTTAGCAAATAATTCAGTTAAGGTGGAACTGACTTAGTTTTTACTTACTCTGCTACAGTCACCAGCTGGTCTGTTCCTGATCTTTCAAAGGCTCTTTTTGCCCCCACCATTACCCCTGCTTAATCTTATGACATACTTAGTAGAATACCTTAATGATGTATAACTATTTATTGACCTAAGACTTCTCTTTAGAAAAAAGCATGGTGTGGTCCCTATCTTTTAGAGTGAAATTTCTTATTTAAGCTAGAAAAGATTTTAAAATAGCAGCAAAGAGAAGTTACTAGGTAAAATTTCACTTCATATTCCTTAATGAAAAGATTCATTTTAAAAAGTACTAGAAAGTTCGCACAAACATCGACTATAACACATAATAACTCTGTACTAACAGAATGCCGCTCAGCTACTTTACCTGCTTTCTTGAGAATGATATGGGTGGTGCCGGAGCACGTCCTGCAAGAAACGTTCCATCAAGCTAGTGGTGCCCATCCGCTGTCGATTCTGTGTGGTCAAGTATCTGTGCTGAGCACTGGACATATGCTATTAAAAAGAAAAAACACACTAAACAGTTTTAAACAGGTAATACTCATTAGTAGTGAGAGTTTCACAAATGGATTCATTTAGAAATTCCTGGCAGAAGTATAAATTGATATAGCCTTTCTGCAAAGCAATTCTAAAATGTGTATCTAAAAACCACAGAAGTATCTTTCCCTTGGATATAGTAATTACATTTCTCTAAATCTCTCCCTAAGGAAATCATCCTAAATGTGGATGCTTTATGCAAAAGATGATGCTTATCACAGCATAACAACAAAAAACTGGAAATCTCCAAAGTGTCTAACAGTAAAATCTATAATATGACCTAAGATGTAATACTACGAAACTATCTAAAATAATACGAAAAATTTTACATAACATAGAGAAATGTTAGTAAGAGAAAAATGGGGGATGCAAAAATCACACGTATGCTTTTACCTAAAACTGTGGTTTTAAAACATACAAACAAAAATAAAATAAAATAAAATGAAATGTACAGACAAATCAATGGAAGAAAATACACCAAAATCTTAAAAGCATTTACATCTGTGAGGTACATTTAAAAGTAATTTTAATTTTTTTCTTATAAATTCTTATATTTGTACCGAGCAAATATTTTTATAATAAAAATCTGTTCAAAGAGAGAAGAGGGTTGGATCACTGTATTTGCAAAAGTTGAAGATTAATACACAAAAAGTCTATCATTTCTCTTCAGAGATTACAAATCCTCACTTAAACAGAATTCTGGAATAAATACACAGAATTTTTCTGTTTTGTAATTCTCTCCACAGAAACAGTTTGGGTTCACAAGTATTATTTAGTGACCTATCAAAAGGGATGGGAAAGAAGTCTAACATCTACTGAGCACCTATAACATATCAAACACAGTGCTATTCCATTCATGCAGTAATCTCATCGAATTTTCACTGAGTATGACTCTTGTCCCCATTTTGATATAAAGAAATTAAAGCACAAAGAATTGGAGTAAACTGCCTCAAGCTGGGTATCTAGCCAGTAACAATTAAGCCAGGATTTCGATCTGCATCTACCTCTAAAGCTTATCTTCTTTCCCTATATCACACTACTGCTAATGCCGTATTTCCAACATGAGTTACTGACAATTTAGTAACATGTTTTCATTTAACAATACCCGGGGAAAGTCATACTTTAAATACCATAGTAAAGATGCCAAAAGAACTTAAACCAGGCTGCCAGCTCCTGACCACTATTACAGCTCCTGGAATTCTCTCCTTCCATGCTGACTTCAGGGGTCTACTCTGATGCTGCCTTAGCCCCAGTAACAGTCTGAATCATGACAGTCTCAAGATCCTCTGGCCTCAAAGCTCCCCACTGTCCAGTACCCTAGCCCACCTGTTTCATGAAGGGAACAAAGGTACAAGGAAACAAATAAAGGTTCAATTAAAATCCAACCTCATCCTCTCTCTGCCTCAGTAAAAATTTTAAAAAGGCAACATGAATGGAGAATTTACACTGACACAAACCACAGAAAACACCACACTATATAGCCCAGAAGGTGTCAGTTTCTTTAAATTTCCTTAATTGACATTTACATAAAGGTAAGTGCACAAATCATATGTATAGCTCAATAAATTATCACAAAATAAACACATCCATAACCATCTATCCATGAAAAACTAATGAGCACTCAGAACCCTTCTAATGTCCCAGACCAATCAAATATTCCTTTCCTCTTCCCCCAAATTAACTATAATCTAAATTTTAATATAGATTAGGTTTGAAAGTTTCTAAATTTAAGGGTAGTCATACAATGTATATGCTCTTTTACATTCATCTTCTTTCACTCCACATCTGTAATACTCATCCATAATAGCTGTAGTCTGTTCGCTTTAATTTCTGTATAGTATCCCATCGTACGAATATACCTTATATTATTTATTCATTGCATTCTTGATGGACATTTGTGTCATTCACAGCTCATGGCTGTTATAAATTATGCTGCAAAAAACTTTCTTCTATGTGACTTTTGGTGCCCACGTGCATACATTTTTGTTGAGTGTATTACTAAGGGTGGAACTTCTGGGTCATAAGGTTTGCATATGCTCAGCTTTAGTACCCTCTGTTGACTAGTCTTCCAAAGTTGCTGCACCAATTTGTACCCTCCCCAGCAATGTATCATAGTTTCCATTCCTCTCTCTCCTCGTCAACACTTGCCATTGTCAGTCTCTTTAATTTTAGCTACTGAAGAGGGGGGTTCATGTTATATCACTGTTGCTTTAATTTGCAATTTTTGTGATAGCTTTTCATTTTCCTGGCCACCTGGATATCTTCTTTTATGGTGTGTCCAAGTCTCTTCCTGTCTTTCAAGTGCATGTTTGTTTTTTTTTTAACGAACTACAGAGATTATTTATTCTGAACATGAGCTCTTCTTTCAATTATGTTTCAAGTATCATTCCCTGTGGCTTACCTTTTCACTTTCTTTTTTTTGGGTGGGGTGTTCATAAAGTTTATTTGTATGTGTGTGTGTGTGTTTTCCAGGAATAGTTACAAGGCACTTTTCTACTTTCTTAATCATCTCTCATTGCTTCCTAACTTAACTGCAGTCCAATTTACCAATTTTTTTTGTCGGTGCTTTCTGTTACCAGTTTAGGAAATCTCTCCCTACCTCAAATCACGGAGATTTTCTATTGATTTCTAGAAGCTTGATTGTTTTACCTACAATATTTACATCTACCATCTACCTGGAACTGACTTTTGTATCCAGGATGATTTAGGAATAGAGTTTCATTTCTTTTTCTCCATACGGATAGCCAATTGACCCAGTACCATTTACTGAAAAAAGTCCTGTCCTCACCATTCTTTAGTGCCACATTTGTCACAAATCAAATATCTGTTTCTGAAGTTTCTGGTTTATTTCCATAATCTTTCTAATTTTGCACCATTGTCTTAAAGACTGTAGTTTAGTAATAAATTTGGATAGCTATTACTTCTGACTTTGTTCTTCTTCTTCAAGATTATCCTGGTTCTTCTTAGCCTTTTGCATGTACGTACGTATTTTTAGAATAGGCTTAATTTTCATTAAACTTAATTTTTCTGGAATTTTGTTTGGAATTTCATTGAATCAATATATATGTTTGGGGAGAAATGACATGTTTATAATACTGATTTTCTCAATCCATGAACATAGTATATCACACCAATTATTTAATTTTTCTTAAATTTCTCTCGATGTTTATACTTTTCTATATAAAAACCTTATACATATTTTGTTATATTTATTCCTGAAGAGTTGACGTTCTTTGATGCTGTTGTAAGCATTTTTTTAAATCTCATTTTCTGTGTGGCGTTGGATATAAAAATACAATTTCTTTTTATGTTGGCCCAAGAAACTTTTTAAACTCACCAAAAAAAATTTAAAAATAAAAAAACAAAAAATAAACTCACTTATCAATTCTAACAGTTTACCTAGATATCTTTAGGATTTTCTATGTCCATAATCACAGTGTGTACAAATAATGTTTTGTTTCTTTTTATCTAATCGTTGTCATTTTAATTTTTCTTTCCTTATTTCCCTGGCTAAATCTCCAATAAAATATTAAATATAGTTTAATTCCTAGCACCAAGTCTATTTTCACTTAATATTCTACTGGTATATTTGGATTTAATCTTTGTTTTTATTTTTAAATCTGTGTTTTATTATTCTTGCCTGTCCGATGCCCCTATTTCTCCTCTTTTTTGCCTTCTTGTGGATTGCTTTTTATTATTCCAAGTTTCCCCTTTCTGTTAACTTGGCAGTTAGTTATAGGCTAGGCTCTTTTTCTAGTCTATTAGTGGTAACAGATTATAACAAGCAGCCCTGACCTACCAAGATCTAAAATTACTTGTTACTTCTACTCTCTTCTTGAGCAAAGACTTAACTTGATTTACTCTCTTTCCAGTTTCTATGCCACTGTTGTGACTCCCTCCTACAAGATACTATTTATTTAGATTGCCTACCACCTTTGCATTGATCTTCATGCCTTCCCACCTCTCTGGGCTTCCAACTGGAATCATCTTCCTTCTATCTGAAGAACTCTTTTTAGGATTTCCTTCAGTAAGGGTCTGCTGCCGACAAATTCCCTTAATTTTTGTTTTCTGAAAATATTTCTATTTCACCTTTTTTTTTCAAGGATGTATTTCTTAAGCATAGAATTATAAGTTGGTAATTGTATTCTGTCTTTTGGCTTCCATTGTTTCTGTTGAATATTCACCTAGATCTAGGCCCTGTATTTCTCTACTGCCTTAAAAGTTCTCCAAAGTCATGAAACTTATCCATTTCTTTATTTACTTAAGGCTTTATACTTAGCACAAATTACTCTGACTGTCAACAGTCTTTTTTTAGGGGTGCCTGTGTGGCTCAGTCGTTAAGTGTGTGCCTTCGGCTCAGGTCATGATCCCAGGATCCTGGGATTGAGCCCCGCATCAAGCTCCCCGCTCTGCGGGAAGCCTGCTTCTCCCTCTCCCACTGCCCCTGCTTGTGTTCTCTCTCTCACTGTCTCTCTCTCTGTCAAATAAATAAATAAAATCTTTAAAAAAAAAAGTCTTTTTTAATGTCTGTTTAATGCATGAGTATCCAAATGTCTAAAAATTATTTTAAACCTTAAGAAAAAGTTAGACTGAATGCTTACTGAATAGAGCTTGTAGTTAAAGATTTAGTATGTTTTATTAATATCAAAAGTTCAGCAAATAATCTTCCAGTCAAGTGATGCTATAATTTACCAATCGTGATAGAAACACTAAAGAGAGCTTTGAGATTTATTACCTGCTGCCTCATGTTTATAACCAACATTAGAAAGTATTTTTTTTTAAAAGGCAGAGATGTAGAAATCACAACAATAAAAACTTTTCCTTAGTATGAATTTAAATGATGACTGTTGACAAACAAATACCACTAAATAGCTGAATTTTTATGTATTACAACTTGTCTTAGATATCACTTATGATAAAACAGTTTAGCACTAACAGGACCAGAGCTTCATTATATTACTACTTCACCTATGACACAATTCTCAGCTTAGACCCTGAAGAAAACCTTGAGACTTTTCCAAGTTAACAATCCCGGTCAGAAGACTACAGCTACTATTACCATGATTACTTATTTCAAAATGTCCATATACAATGCTTCACAAACTCTTCCAACAAAAAGGAGCACTACTCAATTCATTCTATGAAGCTCAATACCAAAACCAAAGACATCACAAGAAAAGAAAGATACAAACAATATCTCTTATGAATATAGATGTAAAAATCCTCCACAAAATGCTGGCAAACCAAATCCAGCAACATACAGAAGGATTAAACACCATGACCAAGTGGGATTTAGCTCAGGGATGCAAAATTGGTTTAACAGCTAAAACTCAAGTCAATATAATTGCTACAGACTGAATTGTGCCCCCCCCACCCCATTCATACGTTGAAGTTCTAACTCCCAATGTGACTGTCTTTGGAGACAGGGCTTTTAGGAGGTAATTAAAATCACAATATATTAAAAAAAAAAAAAACTAACTGGAAATGAACCAAAGACCTAAATGTAAGAACAAAAACTATAAAACTCTTGGAGGAAAATACGAGGCATAAATCTTCATGACCTCGGATTAGGCAATCTTTTATGACACCAAAAACACAAGCAACAATAGGAGGGAAAAAAAGCTACATTTAACTACAGCAAAACTTAAAAGATTTGTGTGTGAAAGCATAAACTTCAAAGTCCTTCCCTTATTCTATAATGTCTTATAGAATCTAATCCTCTGAATTCTTCACCTCTCACTTAACACCCGCCCCCCACCTGACCAGCACCGAAGCCCCAGCCCCGTTGGCTGCTGGCTTTTGGTTAGCATGCTAACCACCCCTCTGCCTTGGGGTCTCTGTCTTTGTTCTCTCTTCCTGCTACCTAGAAATTCCTCCCCCAGAAATAAAGCAAGCCTGGACCCCACACTTCGTTCAAATCTCAACTCAAATGTCACTTCCTTCACCTCACCTGGCCACCCTATCTAAAACTGCACTCTCTTCTCTCTTTTATTTTCCTCATAACATTTATCCCAATCTGACATATCCTGTACTAAAACGTATATGACTATTTATTTTCTGTCTTACCACACTACAAAGTAAACTTCATGAAAAAAGGGACCTGGACTGGCTCATAGTCATATCCTGAGAACCTTAAACAGTGTCTACCAACGAGAAGGTTCACAACATGGTCTGTTCAGTGGATGAAAAAATGAATTTACTTTATTAAATAAACGAGGGCTTCTGAGGTATAAGCACATTGTCAGGACGCTCTCACCTGTTCCAGGTTATTATAGCGCACGCAGCAGTAGCTGCAGTATCCTTGTCTGTTCTGCATGGTGAATAACCCAAGTCAGGTGGCTACTGTCCTGGAGTACTCAAACTGAAAAAAAAAGAGAAATGGTAAAAACACAATCATTCCTTACTACCATGAGGAAAACAGCTTTGATAAGATCAGAGAACAGAAATGCATTCCTCAGTCCAACCCCCTCTTCTTTCTAGTAATTATGAAATTAGATAAGGCTGCCATGAGCTGCTGAATCCATCGGTGACCCTGGAGTAGATAGGAGAGCTGTGCATCTTCTCTCTCTTTCTTTTTTTTTAAGATTTGTTTATTTATTTGACAGAGAAAGAGAGAGCGAGCACAAGCGGGGGAGTGGCAGAGGGAGAAGCAGACTCCAGTGTTACACCTAACGTCTAATTCTGTCATGAGAATAAAGATACCACATGTACTTTCTGCTTAATCCAAAAAGGGGCAGATTTTAAAATAAATTATCTGACAGAGTTGCTAAAAATCAAAGTAACAACTAATTCGTGTCTGAAACACAAGACACTTCTCTTCTGACAACCACATAAACCAAATTATATATGAGGAATTTTTTCCAATCGGTGAAATGAGATTTCTCTACAAATAAAAAAGTTTCCAAGTTCCTACTCCCTTAAAACTATAATCCTTCAACATTACATACTGCAGTGGTTCACAAGCCAGGCTGAATATCAAAATCATTCCCCAAAATTCTGATTTAGCAGGGTTGAGAAAGAGCCTAGAATTCAGAATTTTTTTTAATTCCCCAAGTAACTTTGATACACAGCCAATTTATTCACTGACACAAAGTGTTTACAATTAACAATTATTTTAAGTAATAAATCAATACAATTTCAGTTTTTTGGCTGTGTTTTGTTAAAGTACAAACAGAATTGTAAGAAATAATTTCATCAAGTTTTAATTCTAGTTATTTTAAACATTCGTGTCTGTTGGAGAATATGTAACAGAATGATCCTATAATGTGTTGAGTATTTCTGATAAGATGATCCTGCAACACAAAAAGTTTACTCATTAAAATCAACCTTTAAAATGAAATCACAGCCTTGAAATCAGTGAAAACAGTAAATCAAATGCTACCATAACATTCACTTACCTGTTACGTCTTATTATGAGAAACTCTGACTTTCTGACTTCCACACTTACGGGGAAAATAAATCAATTAAACCAGCCTCTGAAAGAGAGAATATATATTTAAAAAAAAAAATGACCTCCTTAAATTCTGGTCTTTTTTCCATTATTTTACTTCATTTATTAACCTGAAGCAACAAAATGAAACAAGCTTTAGTTGTATTATAGATATGGCAATTTTCGAGCTGAGAGAACCCTAGCACTTAAACCTGAACTTTGAAAATCATAAAATAACAAACTTTTTAGTGCTTTAATTCAAAATATATTTAAAACAATCACTGAATGAAAGGCAAAATTGAAGTATGAGTCTAATATCACACACACACAAAATTGAACTCCTTTAAATTATTTTTTGATCTTCAACACTTACAGCCTTCAATTCCCATTTTTATTTCCCATTCCCATTCCGCATTATTATCCGACATTTCTATGACATTTCTATCATCTTGTGTCACATACGTGCCATTACGACAATGAGCTACAATGACTCAGAAGCACCCGATGGGCATTTTTAAAACTTTACATGCTAGGAACCCCACCTGAGAAACCTACTGAATCAAAATCGCCTGGCGGGGAGCCAGGCACATGCATATTATGCATATTTAAAATGCTCTAAGGTGATTCTGAGATAGGCTGAAGCAATTACATAAGTCATCATTTTTTATGTACTAATAAAATTCTTACTTAATAAAGAGATCATTTCTTTGGGGTCTGGGATTATATTACTTTTCATGACCCAATGGGTCTTTTAATACCAATTCTTAATTCTACTGGTACCTGGTATTTTCATACAGTAACAAATCACCTACCTTGAGCAGGAAAGGGCAGGTATTACATCAGCTGTATTAGTCCTGGCAAACATCTGTAAATTAAAGCAATTTAAAAAAAAGATAAGCCCCCTAAGTATCTACCATTGGCCAAGTAAGTACCCCCCCCAGTCATAGATAAGTTTGAAAAATAACTCAATTATGTTTCAATGGGAGAAAAAAAGATTAACTCTTGAACACAAAGGACTTTACATACTATGACTCACTGAATCCCACATGACCTCCTAAGATGCTCTGGAGCAGAGTAACCCATATAACCCACCATCATGTATTTCACATCTCTGGGTTCCAGGAACAAACAGCTACAAAAGAATAAACTGGGTCTCTGGTAAGGTTAAGAACAAAGATGCTATAACCCCCATGAGAAATGTTCATGGGAAATGTTTGAAAGAAATATTTACATGAAATTAACGTTGGGTCCTGGACTAACCCTCAGCTCCTATGTTAGTTTCAATGAAAAAACAGTCAATTCTTTATCATCTCTCTATATCAATAGACAATAAAGCCAAATTATCCATTTTTTTAATCTTCCACATTGTTGTTGGCAGTGTGTTGCCCCTTACCCAGAACCGCTGGTTAACAAAAAATTCCAACACTTAGATTCAGAAGACCCAGTGACAGCATTGTATTATCAAATAAATATTTAGTGCCTACCCTGTGCAGAGTTCCATGCTAGAAGCTTTAAAGGATAGAAATAGACGAGCTTTCTTGCTCTCAAGAAGTTTAAAATGGCATTAGGAAATGAATGCAAAAACACCAGGTGGTATCTGAGAAATGTACAAATAAATAGTAAGTGCCAAAATGTCACAGTGGATATGGTTTTTTAACCGGACATTGGAAAATGGGTAGGATTTGCTTAAACAAAGATTAGGAAAAAATATTCCAAGTAACAAAGAAGCAAAAGCACACAAGCAAGAAAGAGAAGGTACATTTAGAGATAGTAAACTGACAAGTTCAGCTGGAGCTAAGATTTCATTTAAAATTTAAGGGGCAATAAAGCAAGAAAAGCAGATTCAGTTTCAACGTGATTGTATTTAAAAGAAAACTTGAGAATTTAGACTACATATTTAGGCAGTGTGGGTATTTTTTTGGAAAGCAGTATATGCAGAGAGCTTTAAGAAAATTCTGGAACAGAATTTAAGAAAATTCTGGGACAATGATTCTTCCCTCTTCAAAGGAGCTTTTCACGGGGTAAGTTAAAATATTCAGCATTATTTTCTAGAATACTGGAGAATGAGTTAATATCCAAACCATCCAATTCAAAGGATCAGTATTAGAGCTCATTTATGCTTGCAAATTAGGAAAACACACGTTAATTTTTTTCTTTAAGAAATTACTTTTATTTTTATTATGAAAAATTTTTTGATGGTACAATTATAAAAATAAAGAGCATAAAAATCAGTCATAATCCCACTACCCGCCATTAATATTCATCATATATTCTTTGTTCTAAACATGTTTTTACAAAAATGGAATGGTACTATAGTCTATTCTATAGCCTCCTCTCTCACTTAACCGTATGCGATGAGCACCTCTATATATTATATATAATTCCAAAACAGAATCTTTAATGATTGCATAGTATTTTACCCGTGTAAGACAAAAGCCCTCTTTTCTGACAAGATAAAAGCTAGCAGTCGGTGAGTTAACTATTTAAAAATTAGTAAGAGGATTTTAAAAATACATACATCATCAATATTTTGTTTAACCTAAAATATACAAATGTATATGTTTGATTTAAGGTCAAGTTAAGCTTTTTTGTTTCACTGAGGTTTTTTGTGGATAGGACAGCTAGAGTTCCCAGTCATATTTTTTTCATATTTTCATAAACCACATCATAATTTACCATCAACGAGTTTTCACTTTGGTTCCTCTAAAATAGAACAAGAACTTAAAGACATTTCTAAAACTGAGAACAATATTATGATTAACATTTAAGATTTCCCCCAACCTTTTACAGTTGTCACACCCAATTAAGTACTCTTACAATGGCGTTTTTTTTCTTTTCTTTTTTTTTTTTTTTGAGTGCAAAGGATTCAATTTATTTTTTATGAAAATAATAATGCTATACTAAAAGACAATGCTTACATTCTATTTCATTGATTTATGAAACACTTAAAACTGCATAAACCGATCGGGGGCCGTGAACAAAGACCTCTGAACTCCCTGAGATGACTTCAACACAAATGTCTCAAAATTGCATTTATTTTTTTCTTTTTGGACTATTTCTTGCACACCTGAGATCTGTACCCACTGCAGAGATAAACACACTATTGAAATGAGTTCAGAATTGTAGTGTGTGTTTCCCAAGCTGACTGCGGTATTTTGAAGTAAGAGCTAACAAAAATCCAGAATCCCTATGGGAAATATTTTTCAACCACCTAACAAGAGAGACACCAACTTAATATTAAACTTAAAAAGACAATAGAAAGCCTTTTGGTTTATTGAATAAGATCATCTAAATCACCTGTCTAGCAATAGGAAAACAATTGGGGAGCAATCACAAAACAACGGCCAAATGAAATAAAAAGACGCTTTTAATTCAGGGTCCCTTTCCTTACAACATTAACTCATTTTCAACTTCCCACTTGTTTGGATTATCCATCTTATGCATCTGGTGGCAAGCATTATCCTGGACCCTCCATTCAGTCTTAATAAAATAATAATGGCTAAATTTCAGTGAATACTTAAACTGGGCTAGGTACTATGTCAACAGTTTCATACGCATTATCCCATCTGAACAGCAAACAGCCTTATGAAATTGGTGTCCCAGGAACTCCTACCTTACAAATCAGGAAACTGAGGTTTAGAGAGAAGCAGTATCTTGTTCCAGGTCACACACCAATAAACTGTGTAGCGGGGATTTGACCCTAGGTCAATCTGAGCAGTTTATGCTCTTAACCTCTTAACTTCCATAAAACGCTTCCTCTCTGTATTTTCAAGAATGCTAATTGATTGTTTTAATATTACATGAAAACAAATAATTAGGAATCTAATTTGCTGCAATAAACACTGTCACATATTCCAAAGAAAAGAGTAAAGATAACATTTAGCTTAATTGCATCATTGCTCCCATTCTGAGATGAGTGCTGACAGTACCTTGGATTAGGGACTTTCAAACTTAATTAGCATGGCACAGAGGAAGCAATACATTTTATATCACAACCCAGCATACACACGCACACATGCAACGCCACCCTCACACGCATGCACCCCACACACGCACCAGCCCTCCCCCCACCCCACATACACACAGAAACGCAGTTAAAACAAAGCTTACAAAATATCCTCGCTACATGTAATGCATTCTGGTATTTTCTATGCCATCTTATTTCGTTAATTTCAAGTGCTAGCTATGAGCCACAAAATTAATTTCACAATTCACTAATGGATGAAAACTGCAATCTGAAAAAAACACTGCCTCGCATTATTAAGCAGAACAAACAATATTTACAGAACATGGCTGTTACCCTGAATTCAGCTTTTTTTTAATCCAGTATCTTCGCCATTGCGGTGATACTTTGTCAAATCTCTAACGAGTTTTATTAAGGTTGGCCACTGGCCAAGGCGCAGGGAGAAGAAGAAAATTCTTGCCTTCCAGGCTTTGGGTCCAAATCAGTGCAAGTTAAGAAGGCAGTGGAAAGATGTTTATGCACTGATACAGAAAATAGCCACAACGCATTAAGCAAAAAAGGCAGATTACATTAGTATCCCCCTTTATGTAACACGAATATGCGTTTACGTACCCCAAATTGTTAATACTGACTCCCTTGAGGATGAAATTGCTATGGGCTTTTTCAGTGGGTTTTTTATTTGTTTGTTTGTTTTTTTCCCTGATCGTATATCACTACTGTAAGACAAATTAAATACAATTCCATTCTGGGGATAAAAAACGTTTTAGTTCCTTGAGAGCCAGCATCTCGTTATGCATTTCTTCCCCGCGCTGCCAAAATCATCGCGACGGATAATGCTAGGAGCTGCAAAGGGCCTTCTCGGGAGCACGTAATAACGACGGCGTAATCTGCCCAGATTTACACAACTGTTGCGCGACAATAGTAAAACGACCGTTAACACAAAAATCTAACGCTTCCAAAATAAATTCCAATCACCAGAGACTGATAAAGGCCCAGGTCTGGGGACAGCTGGACACAGCGCAGGACATGGGGGGAAGGGAATTTGTGGACAGGTGGCTCCGGATCTCGGCCCCACAGGTGGCCCCGCAAGTCCTCGCGGGTACAAAGCCCCAAATCCGACCTCCGCGGGCAGCCCCCTCCCCATCGCCCAGCCCAAGGCCTCGTCCGCGGGCCCCTCCGACCCAGGGCTCCCGACAGAAGCACAAGGCAGCCTGCGCCCCACCTCCACCCCACGCTCCAGCCACCTCGATCCGGGCCCGGAGACGCCGGCCCCGCTCCCGCAGGAGGTGCAGAAAGGGAGTGGGGAGACGAGACGCCGAGGAGGACCTGCGAGGCGGATGCAGGAGCCGGGCGAGCGGTCCGGCCGTCCCTCGGGAGGAAGAAGGCGCCCGGGGCGCGAGGCGAGCAGGCCCCACCCCCGGCCGCGCGCACGGAGCCCGCGGGCGTCGCCCC